>NC_140586.1:947915861-948165861 GCF_964204655.1 Triturus cristatus
ACTGTCGCGCAATCCCTTTGAGGTAGCCGCACCAGCTGGGCAACATATACAGGTGACCGTACCACCTCCGATTCCCTTGGCCAATCCAGAAAGGTATGCGGGAGACCCGCAAAAAGTACAGATTTTTCTTACGCAAGTGCTGTTACATTTCTCTTGCAAGCCCTCGTCTTTTCCCACCAACCACTCTCGAGTGGCGTTCGCCATCTCCTATTTGGTGGGAGATGCAGCCTCTTGGGCGGTCCCCTTGGTACGGAATAACGATGCGGTGCTCTCGGACTGGGAAGCTTTCAGAATAGCGTATGAAGGGGTGTTCGATAGGCGCACGACCACCTTCAGCGTGGACAAAGAGCTGCTAACGTTAAGACAGGGGAAGAATGACCTAGTAACGTATCTCACGGCGTTTAACCGGTTGGTGGCGGAGGCGGCATGGCCGGAGGAAAAACGCATGTCCCTGTTTTATCAAGGGCTTTGCGAAGAGCTAAAAGACATAGTCGCCCAGATAGACCCCCAACCCACGAACTGTGCGGCCTTGATGACTCTGGCCTTAAGGCTAGACGGCTGACTAGCAGAAAGAGGGGGAGACAGATATAAGGGGAGCGGGATGGCGACGAAACCCCTAAGGAGAGAACATAACCCAATGACAACAACGACGAATGAGCCTATGGAAGTAGGGGCATTGAGACCATCATTAACCAGGGCTGAGAGGGAAAGTAGGAGAGCATTAGGGCTCTGCATGTACTGCGGAAAAAGAGGGCATTATGTACGCGAATGCCCTTCTAAACCAAAGACAACAGGAGTGCCGTACCGAGGGAAGAAAGCCGCAGTATCCACACGGGTGGCTGAGGTAAGCACTCCAGAGCTTGTCTCCTCTTCTCCACCGGAGACCACCGTATGGAGGATACCCTCGTTAGCCAACACCAAATCCACCGCCACGGAAGCACACATTGTGTTAACCGCGGGGTTAGAGGTAGGGGAACAGGAGCATCAGGTATTGGTGATGTTGGATTCGGGAGCCACAGGGAATTTTATGGATAGTGGACTGGTTAGTCTACTCTCCATTAAGGCCGTCCCCAGAGAATCCCCAGAAGAGGTATTGGCAGTTGATGGAGAACCTCTGAGGTCAGGTCACATCACCCTGCACACCGGTAATCTAAAAATGACACTAAAAGAAGGAGAACAACAACATCAGGAATTGATTGAATTCAATATCATAGCCGCCCCACAGTATGAAATAATACTAGGAATGCCCTGGTTTGTTCGCCACAATCCCACTGTGGATTGGAGGAACAGAACAGTACGCTTCCTGTCTCACGGGTGTGTCGACCACTGCCTGACAGGGCATCAATCACCGGCCAAGGCACTAGCAAGTCCCTTTCATGGGGCTACTGCCGCGGAAAAGGACGTAGAACTGCCGGCGGCTTATGAAGGGTATGCTGATGTGTTCAATAAAGGCCAGGCGGAACAACTGCCCCCGCACAGACCTTTTGACTGTCGCATTGATCTAATAGACGAGACGGTAGTCCCGTCCTGCCGGGTGTACGCCCTATCTGACCCAGAAACGCGGCATTTAAGAGAATATCTGGACAAATACTTGGCGCTAGGTTTTATTAGGCCTTCTTGTTCTCCTGCTGCTTCTCCACTCTTTTTTATAGCAAAGGCTAATGGAGATTTAAGAGCCTGCTGCGACTATCGGTCTCTCAATAAAAACACCATAAGAAACAGATATCCGTTGCCACTGATAGGGGTTTTGTTGGATCAAGTAAGAGACGCAGTAATATATACCCGCCTAGATCTCAGGGGTGCCTACCACCTGGTAAGAGTTAGGTTAGGGGATGAGTGGAAGACCGCATTTAAGACCCGGTTTGGACTATACGAATATCTGGTTATGCCGTTCGGGCTGTGTAATGCCCCGGCGGCTTTCCAATATTTCTTAAATGAAGTGCTTAGAGAGTACATGGACATTATCGTAGTGGTCTATATAGATGACATTTTAATATACTCCGCGGAAGAGCGGGACCACATCAAACACGTGAAACTGGTCTTGGATAAATTAAGAGACAATGGCTTGTACTGTAAACTCAGTAAATGTGAGTTTGGGGTCACCACGGTGGAGTTTTTGGGAGTCATCTTAACACCTAAAGGCCTGGGCATGTCGGAGAGGAAAGTGCAAGCCATTCGAGACTGGCCCACACCTCGTTCAGTAAGGGAGGTACAAAGTTTCTTGGGGTTTGCGAACTATTACCGCAGGTTTATCCAGGAGTTCTCCCATACTGCGGTACCCCTTACAAGATTACTGAGGAAAGGGGTGCTCTTCCAGTGGACAACAGAATCGACGGGGGCTTTCGAGGCACTGAAAACCAGCTTTACAACGGCTCCCATCCTCCGGCACCCTCAAGCAGATGTACAGTTCGTTGTGGAAGCTGATGCATCGGAAGAAGCCATAGGGGCGATTCTGTCACAGAGAGACAGAGGCACGGGTAGGCTCCATCCAGTAGCGTATCTGTCCAAGAAATTGGACAACGCAGAGCACAACTACACGATAGCAGAGAAAGAACTTCTGGCAATAAAAAAGGCGTTTCAGGAATGGCGTCAGTACCTGTGGGGGGCGCAACATCAGGTGTTGGTCTATTCAGATCACCGGAATTTGTTATACATGAAGACGGCGCGCCACTTAACGCCAAGACAGATGAGGTGGACCCTTTTTTTTGCCGAGTTCGATTTCCTCATTACCTACCGTCCGGGCACAGAAAACAGGAAGGCGGACGCGTTGTCCCGACTGAACTTAACAGAAGGGTGCGTCACCCCAGCGCCTCTCTCGATAATCCACCCAGCTAAGGTGATTTGCGCATTGAGGGCCGAAGATTTCTTGAGTAACCTACGGGCCAGCCGATCGACCGACAGCTGGAAGGCTTGGAGAAGCAGAGCACCGAATCGCAGCCTCAAGGATGGTCTTCCTTTTCATGGGCAACAACTGTTTTTGCCAACGAAGACGTTGCGGATTCAGGCCTTTCACTGGTGTCACAACTCCCCGCTGGCAGGACATCCAGGAATACACAAGACCAGGGTGACCGTCTCGAGACATTTCTGGTGGGGCACCTTGCAGAGGGACATCCGTCTTTGGGTGGCGGCCTGCGAGGAGTGCGCGCGGAACAAAAGCGAAAGAGGAAAGAGAAAGGGCCTGTTGCTTCCCTTACCCACGCCCCAACAACCCTGGAAAACGATCAGCGTGGACTTCATTACCGGGCTGCCTGATGACGACGGTCGTTCAGCTATTTTGGTGGTCGTAGATAGTCTGACAAAGATGGGTCATTTCATCCCCTGCCACAACCTGCCCACGGCGGCTCAAACAGCGCAACTCTTGTTGACACATGTGGTCAGGTTGCATGGATTGCCAGAAGTCATTGTGTCAGACAGGGGCCCTCAGTTCGTGGCCAGTTTTTGGAAGGCCTGGTGCAAGGCCCTGATGATTGAGTCCGCTACATCCACTAGTTTTCACCCCCAATCCGACGGGCAGACAGAACGCCTAAATCAAACATTGAAACAATATCTAAGGTGTTACGCGTCGCATGCTCAGGAGTCATGGGTACCCATGTTATGGATGGCCGAGTTGGCGTACAATGGAGCATGGCATAGCTCGATTGGGGGGTCCCCGTTTAAAGCCAATTTTGGGTATGAGGCGAAAACGCTGCCCGTGTCATTGCCGGAAAACGTGGAAGAACAACCGGCGGTCTACTCCAGGCTGCGGGCATTGCGCCAACTGCACCGGCGCACACAAAGGGCCTTGAGGGCGGCGAAAAGGAAGTACAAGATGTGGGAAGATCGGAAAAGGAGAGCGGGTCCAGAGTATGAAGTGGGCGATCGAGTGTGGCTCTCCACTCGGTATATCCGATTTAAAGTGAGAAGCGTGTTTCACCCAAGATACATTGGCCCGTACCGGGTAACGAAGAAAATCAACCCGGTGGCTTACAAGCTCAAGTTACCGGGATCTCTACGCATATACCCCGTGTTTCATTGCAGTTTGCTGAAACCTGCGTTGACAGCGTCCAGGAGACCTCCCCCTCCGGTGTGGGTTGAGGGGAGCCTGGAGTATGAGGTGGAAAGCATCCGAAACGCCCGGTATAGGAAGGGCCAGCTGTGGTTCCTGGTATCCTGGAAAGGATACCCAGCGGAAGAGGATTCCTGGGAACCTTCGGACGCAGTGCATGCCCCTGTGGCACTTCGAAGGTTTTACGCTAAACATCCGGAGAAGCCTGGCTCTAGGAGGCGCTGGGGGAGAGGACATACTGTGAGGGTTCGGGTACCGAAGCGCCTACCCAGCGTCTCGGGACTACATATCCCAGCAGCCCTGTAACCAGGAAGTGGGAGGCTTCTTAAGGCCGTCACGCGCGTCTCCCGGCGTGCGTTATTTTGAATTCGTATCGCGTCCTGCTCGCTGCTCGGAGCTCGGCGTCCCAGCGATCAGGAAGGATCCGGAGTATCCCGTGTGAAACCACCACGGACCTGCTTTCCCCGCCCCTCGGAGCTTGGCGACCAAGTGGGGAGAGACACTACCGGAGATACTGACGAAGGGGGAAGAAGAACGAGAGGTAGGAGTATCGAGGCTCGGCTGAGCCCGTGGAGGAAGCATTCTCGGCTGAGAGTGCTGTGCCTGCTTTACCTGGGACTCGGACCTGTCAACCCCCCCCCCCTGTTCCCTCCCAGGGTGTTAGTACCGAGTGTACTGGGGAGAACAGCCTTGAGAGAAGGCAAACAGCTCGGAGGAGCTGACATGGATTTCGTCTCACGGAGCCTACCCGTGATTTAAATATAGTAGGACTCTTGGTATCATAACGTCAGGGGTGTTTAGTACTTTCGTGTGTTGCGCTCGGCTGAGCGAACCCTTCAGGTCCCCCTGTGTTCTGGCTATTCCTTGCGCCTCAGTGCGCCTACGCCTCTTGAAATACGAGACTTGGTTAACCCGGCCTTGGGCGCTGCTTATTGGGAGTCTAGTGTCAACTTCCAGCGTGTTGATTTCCCCGGTGAAGGAGCGCTGCTACGTAGGGAACCTAGGCGGCGGTGTCGCACCGTGGAAGCCACCTTACCTTTGGAAAGAGGCCGTGACATTATCCTTTTAGGAGGCAGGGAGACAATATTAGTTTCTGGGAGAATTGTAGGAAGCCATTTTTCTTGTTGTTAATCTGTTAGGATCTCTTCACACTAGCGAGACCAACCGAGTGTAGTTTGTTGTGAGCTTTGTGTAGTACTTGGTACTTTAGCGAGATCACCTGAGTGTAGACGGTTATTTCCTGCTTCTGTGTTGAATGTTTTGAAGTGTTGTTTTTTCTTTTGCAGATCCTATTCCCTGCTGATCCTACCCCTATCCTTTCCCTCGCCTGATCCCCTCTGGGCTCTGTAACCTTTTGGTTGGAGTCCGGGGAGGTCTGGAGGTGGAACCCTATTTCACCACCCGGATCCTGAGGAGCTCTCATAACCGTGACAGTGGTGGATTACTTGACGAAAATGGGGCACTTCATCTCCTGCAAGAGAGTCCCTACGGCCGGGGAATTGGCGTCACTACTCCTAAAGAATGTGGTACGACTGCATGGATTACCTGGGGTGATCGTGTCGGACCGGGGGTCGCAGTTTACTGCGCAATTCTGGAAGACTTGGTGCACTGCGCTGCATGTTAAGACCGCCCTGTCCACCAGCTACCCCCCTCAAACGGACGGCCAAACCGAGCGCCTGAACCAAACGCTCAAACAGTATCTGCGATGTTTTGTGGACCAGGGCAGGGAAGAATGGGTCGACTTGCTATGGGTTGCAGAGATAGCCTATAACAACGCCACTCACAGCTCCACACAGTCATCTCCGTTCTATAGCAACTATGGCCAACATCCCAGGTTCTTGCCATTTCTACATCCGTTCAGAGAGGACAGGATTCCCGCCACAGCGGACAGGGTGGCACACATAAAAGACACGTTGATGCGCTCAAGGGCTGTCCTAATAGAGGCCAAGAGAAGATACAAGGCTGCAGCAGACAGGAAGAGAAGGCCCGGGCCACTGTACCGCACTGGAGACTACGTCTGGATATCCACAAGAAACATGAGGTTTCGAAAGAACAGTGTGTTCCATCCCAAGTACATGGGCCCCTATCGAATTACCAAGTGTATGGGTCCCGTGAACGTGAAGGTGTGCTTGCCCCAGTCATTGCGGATACACCCTGTCTTTCATGTATCATTGCTCAAACCAGCACCCTCCAAGCCGTCTGGGACACCTAGGCCGGTATGCGTGGAGTCGGAGGTGGAGTATGAAGTGTCGGGCATATGGGCGTCCAAATGGCGCAGGGGGAAGCTGTGGTACCTGGTTGCGTGGAAAGGCTATGGCCCGGAGGAGCAGTCATGGGAACCGGCTGAAGGGGTTCATGCTCCGCGCTTGGTCTCCTTGTTCCATCGGCGTTTTCCTGCCAGCGCTGGACCCGTGGGGAGCCGCTGAGAGGGAGGATGTACTGTCAAGAATACCTGTCATGCGAGGGGAGGAAAACGGTAACCAGCGAAAACGGACTACATCTCCCAGGATGCTTAGCGGTTGAGAGGTTATGTAAACAGGAGAGCTGTTACATAACTCAAGGAAACACGCCCTTATGTAAACAGGAGAGCTGTTACATAACTCAAGGAAAACACGCCCTATAAAGGGAGGAACCGGGAGGTACAACGCTGTCGGATATTGTGTTTACACCGACGTACCTGCTTAGTGAAGAGCAGTGTTCCGGAGTGGTGCTCCAGTAAGGCAAGAACGGAGGTAGGTCGAGTCGTTACTCCCTGGGCCGTGTCTTGCCCCATCGTCACCTGTGAAGGACCCGGAAGCTCTACCGGATAACCATTGAGCTTCGCTTTTTGACTCGGCTGAGTCAAAGCGCAGTGGCGCTTTTGCTGGTTGGAGTCGTAACTCCCAGCCCGACCAGAGATACAGGGACTGCCAGCTGTAACGCACACCAGGAGGTGTTTGCCGTGTTACAGACTCGGAAGTCCACAGGATCGATCGAGCGGCTGCTCTCGGTTCAGTCTTCTTTGCTTGTGTTTGTGGTATCGGTGACGCATCACCAGGAGGTGACTCCTCGTCCCGGTGCAGTCTGAGGAAGAGGTTGAGCGGCTGCTCCCTTCAGGTAGAGACCCCGGCTGGGTGTTTCCCTGACTCCTCGATTCTCCCCAACACTCTTCGTGCCCCTCACAGCCTACCGATTGGCATTGTCGGCCATTTCATTTCTGCCCTCTGTTGGCATACGCCGGGATCGGCGTATATGCGGAGGACGGTTAGGACCATCCGTGCTGTGGGCTGGTAACGTACTTAGCCTGGAGGATTCCAGTGACTATAACCTTTGTTTATTCCTTGTATTATTTTTGCCTTCATTAAAATAACTAAACCTTCACAAGTGGTTGCGTTCTCATTATCGTGTCTGTTAAACGATCCTGAGACGTTCAGGGCGTTACAGTAGTGGCCTGTGACATGATGTGCATGAGTGTGCGATACGCATAGTGCAGGGATGGTGGCGTGTGTTGCAGTCATTACCATTCAGGAGCATGGAGTTGCGTGGCCACTACTGTCCCCTGGGGCACCTTTTCATCGGTGTTGTATGTGTCATCATAAACGTGGACACTCTCAGTGTCTACAGCGTAGGTTGTGCTCTGTGCCATTGTCCCCTGGCACCATGTATATAGACGTGCTATTTTGTACAGGTGTCCACTGTGCAGCCTGACCTGAATGTCCTTCTTCATACTCACAGTTGCTAGTGCCTGTGTGTCTTGTTATACTCATCTGAGGATGGGCACTGGTACCTCATTATTTGTACAGGCGCACCTTGGCTGTTTGGCGTCCAATCTTGCATTTTGCCTGCCCCTGTGTTTATCACCCAGACTATGAGATGTTGGTGCCACCTGTGTCTTAACTATTTGCCTCGTGTAGGGGGTGGCTGGGGCGGGCAAAGCCTATATGTAAAATCCAGATTTCTACTTGCTGGGTCTGGCCAGTGTGTGATGTTTGTCTGGACACACACGCAAGGTGCAGTGACCGAGTCATGTTGGGCATGTTTTCAGCATTACCTATGCAGCATGTGTCTCAAGTTCATGGATATGGTCCCTGGTCATCGGTATTTTCGCCAACGCTGTGTGGTGCAGATGCAGTGCTGGATTGTCCCCAGGGCCTGGGTGCTATGTCAGACTCCTTTTCCTGTCTTTAGCTATTGTCTCATGCTCTCCATGGTATTTCAGTGGCATGGTGGCTCAACCAACTGTGTGTTTCATGCCCTACATCGGTACCTTGTTTAGTAGATGTTAGTGATCTTCCTTTTCAGGCTATGCAATGTTACCTATGTAGATTGGACTCATGTGACAGATGTGTACAGGTGTCTGATTAATTTCTGTCTCTCCACCCTGCCCACAGCATCGTCGGGGGACTCAGAGGGAGACATGGACACAGACAAGGCGGAGGGACCGAGCACCAGTGCCAGCCGTGACATCGGGGCTGGCACATCGAGTGGGACAGAGGTGGAGGATAGTGCGGCCGAGGACCTGTCGACTGGCACGTCAGAATACGAAGCTGACAGGTCCGAGGAGGATGTCTCCGAGTGGGCGGTGGCTGCACCAGCAGCTGACAGCGGAACAACACCTCGCACCGCCCCCTCAGTTCCCATCAGCCGCCTCCCACTTGCTCGTGTCCCTTCCCAGCGTGCCCGGTCACCGCATGTCTCCTTCATGCCAGGCACCGCACCCCCTGCCCCTGTCTCCACTGCTGCCGCCAATGCTGAGTCTGTGGACATCCAGCGGCAACTGCAGGTTGGTCAGGCTGCGATCCTTAATGTCCTCCATGCCCACGGCCAAACCCTCACCAACATCGAGGCATACTTGGAGGGCATTCATTCATCGCAGGCTGACCAACGCAACTTGCTGAGGTCCATAGACTCCACACTGACTGCAGCAGTGGGTCTCCTGCAGCGCAACCTCCCCCCACCTACCCCTGCCCCATCCACACTTCCCACTCCCATGCCTGTCCCACGTACACCCAGACGTCGGCATGCACCCACATCAACAGACACAGGCACCACACCAGCAGGGAAGGTCCACCGCACTCCTCCTGACACGCACACACAGGGTGAGGTAGGCACACCCACTGGGTCGGGGGGCAAACGTGTGACACGCAGCCATAGTGGGAGTCCGCATTCCACCCAGTCCACTCCCTCCAAATCCCCTCCCCTCAGCTCTCCTGGCCACATCTCCCCCAAGGACTCCTTCATGGCCGCTCTGTCCCTGAGCCCCACAGTGACACCACCACGCAAGCGGTCAAGGAAGTCCTCGGTCAGGGTGGTTGATTCTCCCCCCCTGTCTACACCCTCCCCCAGTGGCGCTGCGACCCATCCCTCTGACCCCCCCCCCTCCTTGGGGCCTGTGGATCCTTCGGGTGCAGGGGAATCCCTGGAGGACCTTGCAAAGGTGTGTAGTGCCATCCGGCCTCCGCCTTTGGCCCTGCCCCACCCCCTGTGGTGGAGTCCTCCATCCCTGCACCCACAACGCCTCCCCTTTGCCCTGATGTCCCCTGCGGTGCCTGTTGCTTCCCCCCCCCATGATAACTGTGCAGGCAAGGTAGGGGACACGCATCCCACTGTGTCCCCCATCCAGCTGAGACTCATTGACTGCCCTATGGGCTTTGTGAATATTGAACTGCCTGCGATCCACGGACATTGTGCTCATGCTGAATAAAGCTTAATTTTTTTTTCATTATAACACTACTGCTATGCTGGTATTGGTGTTGGTGGGGCTGCTACATGGTTTTGGGTGGTGTTTATGTGTTGGGTGTGTGGGATATGTAGTAGTGTGCTGCTCATTGGGGGGACCCTGGGATCTGTGTGCCATCACAAGGTGTTAGCTAACTTTCTTTGTTCATGTAAGCAGTTACTGCATGGTGCAATTGTCCCAGGGTGTATTCCTTCCTCTGTGTACCCTGATATCTTCCCTGCAGGGTGTTCCCAATGTTTAGCGCAGAGCTGTGTCTACATGAGCTGTGTGTGTGACGGAGCCCTTCTACTTTGGCCATGCATGCAGGGCCATGTCTCCACCTGCAACATTCGTGGCATCCTTGGTGATCACTGTACTTGTGTGTGGAGTCTGTTGACATGAGTTCATGGGGACATGTTCCCTTGTAGGCAGTATGCATGTGGGTACTTCCAGCCTCACACACATGTGTTGCACCCCTCCTGTCTCAGGGCACTGCTGGGAGCACTCTGTACCCACCCCTCCTGTCTCAGGGCACTGCTGTGAGGACTCCACACCCACCCCTCCTGTCTCAGGGCACTGCTGGGAGTGATAGGCACACACCCCTTCTGTCTCAGGGCACTGCTGGGAGGACTCCACACCCACCCCTCCTGTCTCAGGGCACTGCTGGGAGGACTCTGCACACACACCTCCTATTTCTGGATATGTACACTTGGAACATACACGGTGGGGGTACGCTCCATGCATTCGAGGTGAGGGTACGAGTCTACTTACACTGGTGTGGTGGGGGTACGCTCCATGCATACGCGGGTGAGGGTACGAGTCGTACTTACACTGTTGGGGTGGGGGTAGGCTCCATGCATACGCGGGTGAGGGTACGAGTCGTACTTACACTGGTGTGGTGGGTGTACGGTCCGTACGTCCGCGGGTGAGGGTACGAGTCGTACTTACAATGTTGGGGTGGGGGTACGCTCCATGCATACGCGGGTGAGGGTACGAGTCGTACTTACACTGTTGGGGTGGGGGTAGGCTCCATGCATACGCGGGTGAGGGTACGAGTCGTACTTACACTGGTGTGGTGGGGGTACGGTCCGTACGTCCGCGGGTGAGGGTACGAGTCGTACTTACAATGTTGGGGTGGGGGTACGCTCCATGCATACGCGGGTGAGGGTACGAGTCGTACTTACACTGTTGGGCTGGGGGTAGGCTCCATGCATACGCGGGTGAGGGTATGAGTCGTACTTACACTGGTGTGGTGGGGGTGCGGTCCGTACGTCCGCGGGTGAGGGTACGAGTCGTACTTACACTGGTGGGGTGGGTGTACGCTCCATACATACGCGGGTGGGGGTAGGGTCCGTACATCTCTGTCCCCACGCTATGTGATGCTTGTGCGGCCCGTACCCAGGCCTTTGCCACGTGGGTACGATCCGTCCCGCCATTGTTGGGGTGACGTGGGTGTGGGTGTGGGCGTGGTACGTCTCGTACCCACGCTCTTGAGGCGTGGGTACGGGACGTACCGGTCTGGTTGTGTTGCCGGTTCGCGTGGTGACGGACTTCCGTTGTGGCGGTCGCTGGCTTAGCTGGACACGCCCCCACCCCCTCGTAGTGACCAGGGCATGGGTGTCAGGTATGTCCTGGGCATGTGTGGTGTGTGACTTTGGTGGGGGTTTTGTGGCCTACCCTGGTCCTGCCACCCCCACCCTCCCCACTTTCCCCCCTCCCTTAGTTGTTCTGACCTTCTGCGGCATCTGCGTCGGAACCTGTAGAGGAGGTGGACTGCTATGAGGGCCGGGATGACACGTAGGTTCGGGTCCATGTCTGTCCGTCGCGTACGGGTCCTCCTTGTTTGCGTCGTCCTGTGTGTCCGTCGCGTACTGGTCCTCCTTGATCGCGTCGTCCTGTGTGTCCGTCGCGTACTGGTACTCCTTGATCGCGTCGTCCTGTCGCGTACTGGTCCTCCTTGTTCGCGTCGTCCTGTCTGTCCGTCGCGTACTGGTGGTCCTTGTTCGCGTCGTCCTGATTTCCCGGCAGTTTTTGGCAGCCGGAAAATATTCACCGTGCGGGATGACGTCGGTGCGAATCGTGATTCCTGGTTCGTGAATGGCAGGCTGCGAGCGTCCCGACGTCAGGTCGGCCCTTTCCCGGATCGCATTGGTAGGTTTATTTTGTTCGGTCGGGCTTTTTTACGAATCGTACGGAAATGGTGTTCCGTGCGAATCGTAATTCCTTGTTTGTAAATTTTGACGACCGGGTACGCGTCGGACGGAGAATATGCTCCGTCCGACGGTTCGTACCCGGTTTTTACCGGATCGTGATCGGCACCTATATCTTGGAGAGAACAATATTTATTATAAAACTGTAAATGTTGAGGAACAGACATGTTTAGAAGATGAATCAGAAATTTCAAGGGGCCAAATAGAAAAAGTGGACAAGTCCAGGACTGAAGAGATTTATGAACATTACACGATACATCCTCTACATTCAAAAGAAGTGATAGGAAACAGCATTGAATTATTTCAAATGAAAAAAGTAAAGGGAACTTCAATTAGCGTATGGGAAAAAAGCTTAGAAGCTCATTCTTTTTCATAACTGTTCCCCACTGAAGAAGGTGGACGATTTGATGAGCGACCTGTACGGATTCCAACTTCAGAATACCGCTCGACAAGATTGTACTCTGAAGATCCAAGATTTCGACAGTGCACTCCATATATATTTCATTGTGTTTGAAAGTGATTTGTCTGCTCTTTCATATGCAGTTAACCGCATATTAAAAACAGGAATTCATCTTTCACATGTTTCTGCAAAAGAATTCATGGACAAAGTTCATCAAAGAGATGAAAATTTACAAATCACAGTTAATTAATTTGTTGGCATGTCAACGTGATCCCAATGAATATTGGTTTCATCGTCACGGTAAACTTAAATTTATGTTAAGAAACTTAGGTACACCAACATGGTTTGTAACACTTATCTGTGCTGAATATGTGTGGGAAGATTTACTTGAAATGAAGACACCTGGAGAACTCTGTTCTTTGGATCCTGTAAATGTGGGCCTGTATTTTAACCTTAGGTTTCAAAGTATGATATCATTTATCTGCAATAAAAAAAATTGTCCTCTTGGAGAAGTTACTGATTTTTTGGGGCGAAAAGAGTAAAAAGCCAGAGGTGTTCCTCATATACACATGCTATTATGGATAAAGAATGCTCCAAAATTTGAAACTGATACTGATGAAACTGTATTGTCTTTAATCGAACAGTATGTTACCTGTGACATTCCAAGAGAAGGAAGAGAAAAGAGATTGAGGCAAGTTTTACGTTTTCAAAGTCACCGCTGTGGAAAGTACTGTCAACGAAAATATAAGTCTAAAGGGAAATTTCATACAAAGTGTCGTTTTGGATTCCCACGTCCAATAATTTCTTAAGGAAGAGTAAATTATATTTTGTCAGCATTAAGGCATACAATAACTCGGAAATCTCCCAAGAATACATACAACTTAAAAAGAACAGACCAGTCAAAGTATATTAATGACTACAATCCAGTTATTTTGAGAATGTGGAATGCAAACATGGATATTCAATATCTTGCAGACAATTCAATTGCCGCTGCACGCTGTTATATCATATAAAACCAAATCAGAAAAGACAAAGATAAAAGAAATGTGGAAGAAATTTCACAGGAGAAGAGTCTTAGCAAAAAATTGTACAGCTTTAGCTTGAAAATGCTTTCCCGCCGAGAGATTTGATTCTATGAATGTTTGGATCGCTTGTACTCTTCCAGCTTAAATTCAAAGTTAAGAGGAAACATTTGGGTAAGTTTAGGTCTTGCCTGCACATTAATAGAGTATTGAAAACATTAGAAGAAATCAAATACTTAGCACTGAAAGAACCAGAAAGTACAGAAATTGTTAAAACCAATATGTTGGATACATACTATTCCAAAAGGAGTCCACATCTGGAAACACTATGTCTGCATGAAATACTTCAACATTACAACTTTAAAAGAAATGTTACAGAAAATATAAAACAAGGAAAATATGCAGTAATTGGATGTGATGGATGTTTAGTAAAACATGCCAAAGGAAATCTTATTAACCGAAAAAAACTCAGATGCGAAACTCCAGATAAGAGAGATTTTTTCTATTTAGCACTTCTGCAACTGTTCAAGCCATGGTGTAATGAAACAAAATTACTTAGAGATTTCGACTGTATGAAGATTTTTTTTAAATCATTTAAACATAGCATTCAATGCACAATTTTCCCTACATATCTACAAATGTTAAATGATGAGATTGAACAAGAAAATACTATTGCAGCTGAAATAGCTAAAGGCAGTTCTCAAGATAGTCAAAGTTCTGGTCCACTGAGTCAAGATCCACTGGGACAACCAATTATCGAAAAGGAAGCAGCAATAGCCATGAATGAGGTAGAAACTGCAATGCAACAAACACAACAGGATAATATCACGTTGCAAAAGTTAGAACAACTAAATATTGAACAAAAAAAAATATATGAACAAGTGACACAACAGATATAACATGGTTTGTTGCATGAAAAAAAGAATTCCCATGTTCATCATTTAATCCTATTGTTATGTACATCAGTGGTCAAGCTGGTACAGGTAAATGATTTTTATTTAAAATGTTGACCAGTTATCTACAGAAAACTACAGATTCACATTTATCTTGTGTTGTAACAGCTCCAACTGGATTAGCAGCACACAATATTAAAGGGATTACTTTACATAGATTACTTATGCTACCAGTTGAACATGATAATAAATTGGAATATCAGAAGCTGTCTGGGGAAGCTTGTTATGAAGTGTCAAGAGTACTGAAGAAAATGAAACTTTTAATCATTGATGAGGTGAGCATGGTCTCAAAATGAATGCTTGCTTTGCACACTTGAGAATGCAACAGATTTTAAAAACAGAATACAATGTTCTGTTTGGAGGGAAACATTTAATTGTATTTGGAAATCTACTACAACTAACTACTGTAAAAGGACAACCAGTTTTGAAAACACTTGTACATGAAGACACTAGAAAAACTTTGGGAAGTATTGGAAAATGTGAACATTTGGTTAAATTTTTAATATAAAGAACGGAGAAAGAATATGCGACAAGCAAGTGATGAAGATTATGGAAGAAGTCTTAAAGATATAAGAATTAGTGTCTTGATGAAACATGGTAAAAGTCAGCTACTAAGGAACTTGTTTACAACTGAAAACACAGCAGCTGAAGTAATGTACAAGAAGATTGGAGAAAAGAAGTCTATAGTTTGCCTAATGCCTACCTGCAAGAGTGTTCTACATTCATTGAAGAGCTTTTGGAACTAGCAAAACAAGAAATACTGGAAATGTAATCTATTGATAAAATTGAACACCAGGGAGTGACTATTCTTCTTATAGAGAAACTACAGACTAAATTTCACTCTGTCTGTATCTACAACTGCAGGCTTAGAAAAAACTTTACATGTATGTATAAACTGTCGGGTAATTTTACGGTGTAATTTGAAAGTGGAAGAAGGTTTAGCAAATGGAGCAATGGGAAAAGTTGTTGATTTAGTAACATTTCAGCACAGAGATGGAATAGAATTGTTGAAAATAAAATGTGATCAGATTAAAGAGGTAAGACAGATTGGGCGTTGTGTTGTACGTCTTTTGCTTGTAAAAGACTTGAATGTTAGCAGAAAACACTTTTCTTTGTCTTTAGCATATGCAGTAACTATTCATAAATCTGAAGGTTTAAGTATAGACAGTGCTTTGGTAAATATTGGAAGTACAGTGTTCAAAAAGGGAATGACATATGTTGCCTTATCTCGAGTAAGAACATTTTCTGGTTTGTATTTGATTGATTTCGATGAGAAAAAGGTTAGTGCTGATGTAGATTTTGTAAGGGAGTATAATCGTTTAAGAAGACTTTATACACCAGATTTAGGTGAGTATCCCATATATGAGAAACGTGTAGTGTATCCAAAACAGAAATATGTCAAAGATTCAAGTGAGGTTGAAAAAAAAAAAAAAAATTGATGACATTTTAGGATACCAGTTGGAAAATATTTCAGGTATCAACTGTTATGCTACTGGGATTCTGAATGTTGTGTTTTATCTACAAGATTCTGTTCTTTACTACATTATGTATTTCAACAGTTGGTAACTGACAGAAGTAAAATCCACACTTCTTCTGGTATTCGCCATCTTTTGGATATATGTACTGGTTCTTTGACCTTTACTCCCAATATACAACAAGATGCACAAGAATTTCTAATCATTATGCTTGGAATATTAGAACATGAAGGAATACAAATTGAAAACTTATTTGAACTAAGTTACAAATGGGATCATAAATGTTAACAGTGTTCATTTACTTTCAGCATTGAAATAGACATAGGACGATTCATACACTTAACGATACCAGACTGCAAATCAGTACCTTTTAACAAATTAGTAAAAGGAGCCAATTATGATATGAAATGTTCGCATTGTAAATCCGAGATGTTGTCTACATTACATATAGAAAGATATGGAAAATATCTAATTTTGATGCTACAACGTTCTAGAGCAAATAGAAGAAAACTGGAAAGCAAAATTAAAACTTTTGTTGCAAGTCAAGTATCAATTTCTGGAAAAACAACAGTGGCTATTATTTTCCATGCTGGACCTACTACCACATCTGGACACTATACTGTGTATTTAAAGTGTAATAAAGGATGGGCACATTGTAATGATGCTCACTTGGAATTTAAACCTAGATTGCCTTAAGAATTACCAAATTCATATTTGATATTTTTAAAGCCAAAGTATTGAATACATCATTCGGCCTATTGGGAAGATGTGAACACGAATTAACGAATTCATATTGGATATTTTGGAAGCCAAAGTTTTGAATACATCATTCGGCCTTTTGGGAAGATGTGAACAGAAAGTAGACAGCGCTGCAAGCAATTACTAATTATAATTAGTATTTGGATTATTATTTGTGCTAATTGGTATTGCATTTAGAAAATTGTGTTTAAAAGCAAATAGTTTATATATTTGTTCTGCATATTGTACCAGGTGTAAATGAGAGTGTACATTTCTGAAATATCCTTGTGATAAATAATAGAGGTAATGTACAAGAAGGATGTAATAAAGAAACTGCAGTTAGAAAAACACATAGCTACACATATTGAAAATAATGCTCTACGCTGTTTTATTTTTCTACAATCTAGTTGATTGGTTTTTTTCCCCGCTGTTCCATGATGATACTACATTGAAATCACTGTGTATGGTGAAGTTAAGTGGAATCTGAGAACAGCAAAAAAGGGTAACTGAAAATGTTATGTAATTCTAAAATTATGTTGTCCTCTTAAAATGTTAATAGTATCATTTCTGTAAAACATTACATAACAGTTTTTCTTCTTCTTTATATTAGGTAGTGGTGAACTTTGAAAAGATATTTAATCCTGTTTAGGACAACACTACTCTAAAATAGTTCAACAGAGTCATGTTTCTAAATTACCTAAAAAGGTAAGAACACATAACCTAATATATGTGATAACATGAAACTATATGTGACGTTCATTTATATGTTATTTATTCATAATAAAAATTATTCTTGATCCTTTATACTATTTGAAAACTTTGATCATGTTACTGATGTCATCAGTCAGGTAGTTATTATTTTACACAAACACTTCCCAAGCTCTCATTTAATCTCGATAGCACAACTTTAGCATTCATAGGATAACCAAGGCATTATTCTCACATTTTTCCATTCACACAGGCACAATCTATGCACTTATAGTATCACCCAGACATTACCCTTGCACTTATGCAATCACCAATGGACTATCCATATGCTCATACAATCACCCAGGCACTACTCACGTACTCATCCATTCACTAAGAAACTACACATACACTCATCTGTTCCCTCATGCACTAACCATGCACTCATCCAAGGATCAAGACATTACTCTTGTATACTGTTCCTCAAATAGTGCCCATGCAGACATACAATCACCCAGGCACTACTCCTGGACTCATGGAATCACTCAGACAGTACACATGTACTCATGCAATCACTAAGGCACTAGTGTTGCACTCAACTATTCTTTCAGGCACTACCCATGAAAATCATCCATTCTTTGAGGTACTAACCATGCACTGATACAATCACACAGGGATTAGTGTTGCAGTTATCTTTAAACTTGGCACCACCTATGCAGTAATCTAAGCACCCAGACATTACTCTTGCACTCATGAATTCACTCACGCAGTACCAATGCAGTAATACAATAAACAAAGCGCTAGTCTTGCACTTAACCATTCACTCAGGCACTGCCCATGGATTAATCCATTCACTTAGGGTGTTGCAGGGATTATGCCTAAGATCACAACTATGCAAACAATGATGGGACTTTAGCAGGTAGGGACTAAGTCATCCAATTACCTGAGTACCTATAAGCCCTGGACCAACTTCCTGTATTGTCTCATTTGCTCTCTTAATCGCTTATAGAGAAATAAGTGATTAGACAACCCAGAACACAACACTCCCACATCCCTCAAGAATCACAGAAACAAGACACACCGTTTCACTGTTACTCTTGTACTTGTAAGATCTGACACAGATATGAACCATTTTAAAATATTCATTTTACGTAACATGGTGTAACATGCAGTATATGTGCCACTACAAGAACAAAAATGTATGATAGAAAGATAATCAGTATATAAGTAACTCTATATCTCATAAAAAGAGAAGTCATCATAAAAAGACAAAGGAGAAAACACTATACTGCGTATCCTTCATCCCCTTGCTAAGAAGAAGTATGATTACATAATGGAAGATCTCTAAGGTTTGTCTGCAGACCACATAACTTTCAAAATAGATGGTAAATCTAAATTATAGGTGCTCTTTCACTGTTCTCCCAGGAAACATTTTTCTCCAAGTGTGTGTGCCACCTATTTGTGTATCCCAATTGTACCACAGTATGGGTGTTCGACAACAACTGCATTGGTATGTTTTATACAGATCCTAGGACTGACCAGAGAAGAATTACAAGGGACATTGTTTATTGGCTTTGTCCAAAATGTTAAATGTAAAGTTGCGAACGATGCTAAAAAGTAACACAGCAGACAGTTCTCATGTGAAAAGTACGAACAAGGTATTTTGCAAAAATAAAGCCTTCTGTTAAAGTGCACAAAAGCTGGATAATGACTACAGGGCTCAGCTAAGTTAGTGAAGTCGATAATGTCCCCAACTGCCAGGTCGCACCCTCTCCTTGGCCAGCTCTGTAGCACCCGGGCTAACAGAACACAAGGATAAGCAGAGCCAAACCGAATCTGTAAAGGCGAAATTGTAGAAAAAGTCAATATCTGAAAGTTTGGAAGGAACGAAAAAGGAAGTGAGAAAAAGGAAAAAAACTGTATTTTTGAAGTGTAGAAATAACAGGCCATCAAATCGGATTCCCATGCACTCTTATGGAGATCCATCGAAATGCGAGAATTCACAAGCACCACATAATGTAATCAGCTCCAAAAGGTCATCCACACCTCTCCAAGCAAAGAGGGTCGCCATCCAATTGAGCAAGTAGAAAGAACAGACATGGTCATCGTATTCTCGTGCAACCAGGAGCATGTCAGGGCAACCTGTGTGATATTCGATGATTCTCTGATCCAAGAGGCGCTGTGCATGAGCGCACATACTCCGGATCCCCCTTATTGCATCATTAAACGCATCCATAAAGCATGTATCTCCGGAACAGTCGTGGTCATGAGCCAGCAATGGACTCACCAACAGTTCACAATCCAGGTCAGCGCGTGAATAAGTGGAGAGACAGACATCCAGGTCGGACTGAAAGGGGCAGCAGACACAGTAAAACAAAGGTTGCATGCTGGTGAAATACATGTACTGGAATGACAGCTTATAGGTAATGCCAAGAGTTGCCAATAGCAAGCACACAAAAAGTAGAAGCATTTGTTCACGGTACACCCTCAATTGGCCTGGATGTTGCTCAACCACAGGACGGGCAGCCATTTCTACTAGGAGCAGGAGACCGCGCACTGCAGAAACAAGCAAGAGCACCGGGAGAAATCCGCCAAAGGCGCTGGGAAAATTAGAATGGATAAAAGCCGGTATTACTCCAAAAATAGTCTGAAAAGAGATAACGAGGACAAAGTCGACTAGCTTAAAAAAATGTGGTAGTTCTTCGGTTTCAGACGCATTAAATATTTGGTGTATTAATTCTGAAAAATGTAGTGGGAGATTGGTATTGAGCAGTGACTCAATGTCACTTGGTGGTTTAGCCACCTGCTATTTGAAGGTCTCTTGAGCTTATGTGAGCGCCACTTCTTGTTAAAAAATAGCCCTTTGAGTCAGCATACGTAATTGAAATCTATTTTCAACGTGGGAATGGAATGCCTTAGCAAACTATCCACAATGCCATGTGGGGGAGGACATAAGACATTGGTGCAATATGTAATACGTTGTGAAAGACTTGCTAAATACGGGACGTCTGCTCATAAGCCACAGCAGTTGTGGTTATTTGCGATAAGATAACTGCTGTTGGAAAGCACAATGAGCAAGGGAATAACAGTAGGCACTGGAGTTACTTTAACAAAACAGTACAAATGAGGGGCCGAAACGTTAAATACTCTGTGTACTTTAATTTGTTTACAAACTAAAGAATGTTCTACAGAAGAATTACAGTGGTTCCCTGTTAGGAAAACTTATTTATCTTCATGCTGATAGCGAAATACAAAAGCAACGAATACAATTTAAAAATAAATGTACTTCCTAGGGATTTAAATGTACCAACGTGGTAATGTTTCATGCAATCAAGGACGCACATCCAATCAATCAGACATCACCAATGCAATCATGCAATAACCCAGGTACTGCTCTTGCACTCAATTAGGCAGTACCAATGTACTCATCAATTCCCGCAGGTACTACCCATGCACTCATACAATGACTTAGGAATGACTCTTGAAGTCATCCTTTTACTGATATAATACCCATGCACTGTTCTAAGCAGCTAGATATTAGTCTTGCACTCATACATTCACTTAGGCACTACCCATGCACTCATAGAATGAAGGAGGCACTATTTACACAGACATTCAATCAATCAATCAATCACGGCATTTGTAAAGCGCGCTACTCACCCGGGAGGGTCTCAAGGCGCTGGGGGAAGGGGAAATGTCACTGCTCGAACAGCCAGGTCTTGAGCTGCTTCTTGAAGGAGAGATGGTCTTGGGTTCGCCGAAGGTGGGTGGGGAGGGAGTTCCAAGTCTTGGCTGCCAGGTAGGAGAAGGATCTTCCTCCGGCGGTGGCTCTGCGGATGTGTGGAACGGTGGCGAGGGCGTGGCTGGTCGATTGTAGCTGGCGGGTGGGCGTGTAGAAGGTCATGCGGTCGTTGAGGTACTTGGGGCCCAGGTTGTGGAGAGCCTTGTGTGTATGGGTGAGGAGTCTGAACGTGATTCTCTTGCTGACGGGGAGCCAGTGCAGGTCTCTCAGGTGTCCGGTGATGTGGCTGTGTCGGGGGATGTCCAGGATGAGTCGTGCGGAGGCGTTCTGGATGCGTTGGAGCCTTTTTTTAAGTTTGGCTGTGGTTCCGGCATAGAGGGTGTTCCCGTAGTCCAGTCGGCTGGTGACGAGTGCTTGGGTGACGGTCTTCCTGGTTTCGGTGGGGATCCATCTGAAGATCTTGCGGAGCATGCGCAGGTTGTTGAAGCACGAAGATGTGACGGCGTTGACTTGTCTGGTCATCGAGAGGGAGGAGTCCAGGATGAAGCCCAGGTTGCGTGCGTGGTCTGTTGGTTTGGGAGCGGTGCCCAGGACCGGGGGCCACCAGGAGTCATCCCAGGCAGAGGGTGATGATCCCAGGATGAGGACCTCCGTCTTGTCCGAGTTCAGTTTGAGGTGGCTGTTCCTCATCCAGTCGGTGACGTCTTTCATCCCTTCGTGTAGGTTGGCTCTGGCGGTGGTGGGGTCGTTGGTGAGGGAGAGGATCAGCTGGGTGTCGTCGGCGTAGGAGATGATGATGAGGTTGTGTTGGCGTGCGATGGCGGCGAGGGGGCTCATGTAGACGTTGAAGAGGGTTGGACTGAGTGAAGATCCTTGTGGTACGCCGCAGATGACTTCGGTGTCCTCGGATCTGAAGGGGGGGAGGCGGACTCTCTGGGTTCTTCCGGCGAGGAACGAGATGATCCATTCCAGTGCTTTCTCTCGGATTCCAATGTTGCTGAGGCGCTTCACTAGGGTGCGGTGGCAGACAGTGTCGAACGCCGCAGAGAGGTCCAGGAGGATGAGGGCTGCTGTTTCCCCGTTGTCGATCAGGGTTCTGATGTCGTCGGTGGCTGCGATTAGGGCGGTCTCGGTGCTGTGGTTGGCCCGAAACCCGGACTGCGAGGGGTCGAGGGAGCCGTTTGTCTAGAGGAAGGCGGCAAGCTGTCTGTTGACGGTCTTCTCGATGACTTTGGCCGGAAAAGGAAGGAGCGAGATGGGACAGTAGTTCTTGAGGTCGGTGGGGTCTGCCGTTGGTTTCTTCAGGAGGGCGGTCAGCTCGTCGTGTTTCCAGCTCTCCGGGAAGGTGGCGGTGTGGAAGGAGGAGTTGATGATGTCCCGGAGATGGGGTGCGATGATGGCGTCGGCTTTGTTGAAGACGTGGTGTGGGCAGGGGTCGTTTGGAGATCCGGGGTGGATGGAGTTCATCGTGCGGGTGGTGTCTTCGGTGCTGATCGGGGTCCAGTTGCAGAGGGTGGTGGTGGCGGGCGTTGGTTCGGTGGTAGGGTGCGTTGTCTGTGCGTCGAAGCTGTTGTGTATGTCGGCGATCTTGCGGTGGAAGAACGAGGCGAGTGAGTTTGCAGAGGTCTTGCGAGGGAGTGATGTCGTTGTATCCGGCGCTGGGGTTGGAGAACTCTTTGACGATGCTGAAGAGTTCCTTGCTGTCGTGGGCGTTGTTGTCAAGTCGTTCTTTGAGTGCCGACTTCTTGGTGGCGCGGATCAGCTGATGATGTTTTCGGGTGGCGTGCTTGAGGGCGGTCCTGTTGTCTGTGGTCTGGTCATGCCGCCAGGCTTTCTCGAGGGTGCAGCAGTTTTTCTTGGATTCCTTGAGTTTGTTGGTGAACCAGGGGGTTTTCTTGCTGCCGGGTCTGCTGGGAGGGTTCTTTAGTGGTGCGAGGTCATCTGCGCAGGCGGTCAGCCACTTGGTGAGGTTGCTGGCTGCTTCGTTGGGGTCCGTTGTGCTGGCGGGAGTGTTCTGGCTGAGGGAGGCGGTGAGCTGCTCGGTGGTGATCTTGCTCCATCTCCGGCGGGGGGCCTGTTGCGGGTGGTGGGTCGTAGTTCTTCTGAAGCTGAAGTGGACGCAGCTGTGGTTGGTCCAGTGGAGTCCGGTGACGTGGCTGAAGGAGATGTGCTTGCTGGATGAGAATACGGGGTCAAGCGTGTGGCCGGCGTAGTGGGTGGGGGTGTTCACCAGTTGCTTGAGTCCGAGGTTGGCGAGGTTGTCCAGCAGGGCGGTGGTGTTCCTGTCGTTGTTGTTCTCCAGGTGGAAGTTGAGGTCCCCTAGGAGGATGTAGTCAGCGGAGGGGAGGGCGTACGGGCTGATGAAGTCTGCGATGTCTTCGCTGAATTGTGTGCGTGGTCCCGGGGGTCTGTAGATGAGGGTGCCTCGGAGGGTGGTCTTGGGGTCAGTGTGTATCTGGAAGTACAGGTGTTCGGCGGCAGTGAAGGTGAGTTAGTCGAGATGCGGATGGTGTTCTTGTGTATGATGGCGATGCCTCCTCCCGTCTGGTTGATGCGGTCCTTCCGGGTAATCTTGTGTCCGTCCGGGATGGCTGTGGCGATGTTGGGCGCTGAGGAGGCGTTCATCCAGGTTTCGGTGAGGAAGGCGACGTCAGGTGCTGTCGCGTCGAGTAGGTCCCAGAGTTCCACAGCGTGCCTGTGGACGGAGCGGGTGTTGAGCAGGATGCACTTCAGGTGGTTGCTGCTGGTGCTCGACTTGGTGGTGCAGGTCCAGTAGCAGGTGAATCAGCAGGCTTGGCAGGCGAAGGGTCCGTGGGTGCGTCTCGGGGTGGCTCGGTAGCAGGCAGGGTTCTGGCCGGCATTGAGTGCGTAGAGAGTGGTGGCGTCGTAGGTCCGTCAGGTAGTCTTGCATCGGTGTGGGCCAGGGGTTCCGGCACTGGGCGCGGTCCAGGCACGGACGGGCGCAGACGGGCTTGCCTTTGGCGCGCCTTCGGCGCACAATCGGCGCTCCCGCTGCGCGTGACCGCTGTGCGTCTGTGCGGTCGCCATTTATGGCTAAGTGGGAGGGAGGAGCAGCTGGGAGGCAGGAGCGGGGAGGACACGAAAAAGGGGCGTGACCGCGAGGACGACGTTGGAAACCGGAGAGCGGGGCAGACACAACAATCACCTAAAATCACAACAGTTATGCACAAAAACAATTACAAAATGCAGAGATAACAGAAAGGAACTAGAACACAGCTGGGGGACAGTGCGAGGCAGGCAGAGGGCAAAACGAGTCTGCAAGCAGCAGCAGGGCACACGAGGGGCTCACACAGCAGGGGGCCATGCGGCGCGGGGATGTCCTGAGAACAGGTCACACTCACCTGCGCCGCGCGGTCGCCATTCAATCATTCATTACCTATGCAGTCATGCTATTAGCCAGGCACTAGTGTTACACTCAACCATTCACTCAGGCAGTATGTATTCACTCATGAATTCCCTGAAGAACAATCGATGCACTTATCCATTGATTGAGGTACCATGCAAGCATGTATCCAATGATCCAGGCAATACACCAGCAGTCATAGAAAGTTTCAGGTAGCACTGTTGCACTCATTCTTTCACTCCAGCAGTATGCATGTATTTATACAATCCCCTTGACAATTGACATATACTTATAGAAACAGTAGAAAATCATACATAAAGCCATAGGTGTCAGGGACGTTATAGTTAGGAATTAGAATTTAAAAAACCTTAGAAATTCACTGAAAAAAAACAAAGGTTTCAGGGACATTATAGTTAGGCTCACATTTCACTCATACAAGACCATTGAAATGCAGCCGTTATAATTAATTGAGCTAACTATAACTTGTGCCCCCGCATTGCACTGCTGATGACGTCACATATTACATCACTCTGGCTTTGTATGAGTGAAACGTCCCGGAAGCCTGTGGTTTTTTTCAGTGAATTTCTAAGGTTTTTTAAAAGCTAATTCCTACTATAATATCCCTGAAACCTATGTTTTTTCAGTGAATTTCTAAGGTTTTTTAACCCCTTTGCTGCGGGGGTAATTCCCCCCCGGTGTGGGGGGGAGGTGAGCATGGTGCCGTGGTGCTCATGACGAGCCCAGCTCATCATGAGTCACAGTGGCGCTGTGCTCATGACGAGCTGGGCTAGTTACAGCTCTGCCCACTGATTAATTCGCCCGCACAGGTGGGGAATCAATCGCACGTAGGCAGAGCGCTGCCGTTATGACGAGCCCTGCTCGTCATGAGCACAGCTCCACTGTAACTCATGATGAGCTGGGCTCATCATGAGCATGAAAGCTTATTCCTAACTATAACGTCCCTGAAACCTGTGTTTTTTTCAGTGAATTTTTAAGGTTTTTTGAAATGCTAATTCCTAACTATAACCTCCCTGAAACCTATGTTTATTTCAGTGAAAATATATATATAGATAGATATATAGATATTTTGTCAACTGCTTTGGACAAAAAAAGGTTTTATATATTTGGTACCTGGCTTACGCTGCCTGATTTAATCACATCACATGTATGGGGTGCCCCAGTGTGCAAACAAGAAGCCCGCATTTGCTTAAAGGACATAAAGACCACAGTGCCTCCCATCCCAATCCTCCTTTCTAAATTCCCTAGCTGGGCTGCCCCTGAAGATCATCATTAACTATACAAAACTGCCCTTGTCTTTTGCTCCCGTGGGAAAAGAGACTGAGATATAGTAGGCAAATGTGTACCACATTTGGAACAGGTAATTATTGCACCAACAAGTGATAAATTGAGTGATTGATGTTTCGTGTTGTGGCTTGGAGGGTGTTGTAACTAATTTGTAAACTTGGTTTGTAATGTTTGGGTCCGGGGGATGATTCTGCTTGATGTTTGGATGTCTTGCTTGCTTTGACATTACTAATTATTTACATGGTCCACTCCTTTGGTGTACTTCTTTTTTTCAAGTTCTTCCAAGACCAGTGAGTCCAGAAACTGATCAAGTTCTTTTGCTTTTCTTGTTCAAAACTACATGTCTATCTCATTTGGGTCGGCACTCAGAGACAGGAAGGGACTATGACAACAGCCAGAACAAGCATTGGCATAACCAATAGGTCTCGCCTTTGGGACCTTATAAGTGTTTAGCCATGCAACACTTGATGTTGTTGCACCAAGGATATTGTGCTGGATAACGAAACACTTATAAGGTCCCAAAGGCGAGACCTATTGGCTATGCCAGTGCTTGTTTTCTTTACGTTTACCAGCCTACAGTATTTTAGCAACAGCAAAACTTAACCCTTACCCAATATGTTTTGCATTTTTTTCTACGGATTAGCAGGCCATGGTTTGAAAATGGAGATGCCTGAAACAGAACCCCTCCCCGCGCGAAACCTGTTAGTAAAGATTATAAAATATCATTTGAGCATGTAGGAATTAATAAGTCTATGCTCTCATACTGCGTGGCTGAAGTTATTTCAAGATTTTAAAACATCAGTGATCTAGTAGGTGAAAAAATGGGATGTAAATTAGGGGATAAATCCACTTGAAACCAAATGTTGCTTATTTCTATATGTCTCGTTCCAACTATTGTTGCAGCATGGTTTAGCTGTCTCTTTATAAATATATAACAAGCATTTGCGATGCAATAGATTTTGTATTTATGAGAGTTTGAGCTATTGGCATTGTAAAAGACAATGCCTTTTATTTATGTCTTGTTTTTAAAACAGATAAATAAAAGGCATTGTCATTTACAATCTAGCAAAAGCGAGGCCTATTGCATTGCAAATGCGTGTTATAAATATTTTTTAAAAGAATTACGAGAGAGCATGCAGGACAAAGCTATTTGAGAAAATAGTACTCAGAGGATGTAATTAAACCCGACTGAGCAACAACACATGTAACAGGGGGTGACGCCATGGAAGGTTACAAAAAGAGACAAGGCAGTACTAAGGAGGGACTACTAAGCCTTTTGACCAATGACCAGCCCCAGTTTACAGTGAACAATGACACAAGCCAATGTAAAATGTGGGCGGAAAGTGGGCGCAGCTTCAAGTTTCTACCTCAATACAGCATGCCTCGCAGTGCAGCGCATGTGCTGCCCAGGCTCGACCTAAACAGATCAATTTCATTTGTTGCGTTGAAGGACTTATGTCCGTCTCCGGTATTTTGTCTGGACTGCCTATCTCTGAGGGAGGGCCTTATTATTTATATAAACGTGCATCAGGGTCCAAGTAGAACAGTATCAGTTAAAACATGTGGGTAATCACATTCAAGATTTTCTAAAACTCAATCAGAAATAATCAATCAACGGTAATAAGCAAAAGGCTGGGCCCACTTACTAATATCACAGAAGTATATTGTATTTACGGTAGTAATCATAATTCAATATATATCTGCTCAGTACTAAGGTGACCACATAGTGAGTTAAAAAAAATAGTTCACATTGTATATAGGGAAAACAACAGCAATGGAACAACCCGACAATTCTTGTAGTAAATAGAGTAATTCAACTCCAAATTGTGTAACAACTTAATGGCTAAGAGCCCTCTCCAATTGTCAGAATCATCGATGATGTTTCAACCCAAGTGAATAAATAGGTCATCCAGGATATTTTAAACCTCAGTTTTCTCTTGTAGCTTCACTATTCAGGGACTACTCAGAGTCTTTGGCCTAGCCAAATATAAAGCAGCAACCCTTCACATATCACTGTTGTAAGTCTCTCCATATTCCTGAGTGCATGCATATATATGTCTGTGCATTTTGTCAGTGGCATAATGTATATAAAAAATACATACAAATAGGTGTATGATGACAGTAGTAAAAGGCACAGACACATGCATGCATGCTTTGAGGAGTATGGTGAGACTTACAATAGTAACATTGCAAAGATTGCTGTTTTGAATTTCTGGAGTTCTCTTGCTTGTTTGTGCACTTGCCTGGACTGTTTCTGCATGTCAGTTACTTGTTTCTGCACTTGTCTAGGTTTCTTTGCACATCCTTCTTGTGTGTTTCTAGAGCTCTGCTACTTGTTTTTCTACTTCTCTTCTTTGTTTCTGCACGTTTTTTGCTTCTTTTTACAGGCCACTTTCCCGTTTTTGCAGCTCTTTTACCTCTTTCTACACCTCTCATCCGTGTTTCTCCACTTCTGTTCTGCCTTTTTGCACCTCACTTTTTCTTTTTGCAGATCTCTTGATTCTTTATGCACGTGTCTTGCCACTTTAATCACGTGTCTTGCTTGTTTGTGCACTTGGCTTGCCTCTGTCTGCACCTTTGTTGGTTCTTTTGGCTGTGATCTTGCCTCTTTTTGCACCCATGTCAAATGTTTTTGCACCCCTTTTCTCTCTTTCAGCACCTTTGTTGGTCCTTTGAGTATCTTTGTTAGCCTGTTTCTGCACCTGTCTTGCTTCTTTTTGTACCCCTCTTGTCTATTTGTGTACCTGTGTTTCCTGTTTTGCAGTTTTCTTGTTTCTTTTATGCATCTGTTGCGTCTTTGTGCACTTCTCTTGCATGTTTGTTCACCTCTGTTGTTTCTTTGTTGACTGCTATTGTCTTTTTGTGCAGCAGTCTTGCCTCTTTCTGAATTTCTCACATTTTTTAGTAGCTGTGTTGTTATTTGTGTATTTCTTTTAGGTGTTTGTAAACTTTTTTTTCTTTCTGTCCCTTTCTTTCTCTTTCAATACAATCTTTCCTCTTTCTGCAGTTCTCTTGCTTGTTTCTACACTTTTGTTTTTTTTATTCGTAATACAGAGAATAGCATTGTTATTAATTGCTTAGTAGTTAATATCAGTATTCATATGTAATTGATTTAAAATAGTTAATTCTTGTAACAAACTATTGAAACTGTCCTTTGTTTTTAGAAAATTATTTTGTTTGGATCATAAAATCAAGATGGCAAGAAAACACAAAAAGAGAAGATAACAAAAAAAGAGATCTACTTAAAGAAAAGTAAAAAGACTGCGTTACAAAAGGATGAAAATGTTACTAAGGATAACGTTTGTTCTGGTAAGAGCACTAAACACTTTCTTAAAACAGTTGCAGAGAAATTAAAGAAAGATAATATGAATTAAAGGAAAAAGAAGAGTTTTACAACAAAGCAGAAGGAGAACAACATTTCTAAAGGTAAAAAAACATTAGAGTTTGGAAAAACAAAACATGTTACAAGAAGAGAAAAACAATTTAAACAGATACGTGTACGAATCTTTCAAAGTAGAGTAATTCAAAATGTATTAAAAGATTGTAAAAAGTATAAAAGAAAATCAGCAGGCTATAAGAAGCAACACATTGAAGTGTAGTAGATTTGAAGTAAAAATTATTTATTTTAATATTGAAGAGAATGAGAACATTGGATAAAATAATGAAATTTATGAAAGGCAAAAGAAAAAGACTTGTTAATAGAAGTAACTTTTGCAAAATTTTCACTGGTGAATTTAAATGACAGAATTTGTAAAGCGCACAGCTACCTCCGGAGATGTGTCCCGGCACTGGGGGCCATCGGAAAGATTAAGCAAGCTATTGCCCAGAGTCACATGGTGCTGGGCTAACTTGCCGCCGGAGCCGGGAATCGAACAGTGAACCCTTTGGTCCGGAGTCAGGCACCCCGGCCACTGCGCCACACCTCTTCCAGCACACATCTACTACTGAGCCTTTCTTTAATGAAGAAAGCTACTTTCAACAAAACAGATTAGTGTATTCAGTTGATACGAGTTGTCAATACTATGAGATAAAAGATGGTTGTGCCATTCCAAAAGAAGAAATGGTTGTTAGGAGTGTAGAAGAAGTCATAGCTGAAGAAGTGCAAGGGAAGCGTACACAAGCTTCTGTAAATAAGTGGAATTGTAGCAGTATTTGCAGTATTCAACAGGAATCTATTGACATATTGCAAATTGTTTTACGAGAGTATGCAAAACAAAGTGTTAAACAGAAGATTAGGATGTTACAAGGATTAGATCTATGTAAAGTAAAATCTCCTGTATTATGTTTAAGTGAAATGAACACAGCTCTTTTACAAGGTTCTTTATTAGATGTTAAAAAAAATTGTGAGGATTTACAGTTTTGTTTTTTGGTTCACAACAGCAGTGTGTAGAAAGTGAGAGCTTCATAAGTGTAGATAACAACTTGGAGTTAGTAGCTATTCCAGAGGAAATGGCATATTTGAATGCCTATAAATCAGTTCTTATTCAATCTGTACACCCATTTCAAGCCATAATTTGTATGGTTCCTAAAACAGTAAGCTGCCACCAACAGATTTACAAAGAGGTCTGAAGGAAGAGTTGTATATTTACCTTTAGATTTTAAGAAAAATATTGAAACTGTGGAGACAGAGAGGAAAATTAGCCAGTAGTTATTCTAGTAAATGGCATCCCAACAAGGAGTTGGAAATATGACAAGAGTTTGTAGATGTTAATAAAGTTCAAAAGGCTACATTATATCTTGGAGAGAACAATATTTATTATAAAACTGTAAATGTTGAGGAACAGACATGTTTCGAAGATGAATCAGAAATATCAAGGGGCCAAATAGAAAAAGTGGACAAGTCCAGGACTGAAGAGATTTATGAACATTACACGATACATCCTCTACATTCAAAAGAAGTGATAGGAAACAGCATTGAATTATTTCAAATGAAAAAAGTAAAGGGAACTTCAATTAGCGTATGGGAAAAAAGCTTAGAAGCTCATTGTTTTTCACAACTGTTCTCCACTGAAGAAGGTGGACGATTTGATGAGCGACCTGTACGGATTCCAGCTTCAGAATACCGCTCGACAAGATTGTACTCTGAAGATCCAAGATTTCGACAGTGCACTCCATATATATTTCATTGTGTTTGAAAGTGATTTGTCTGCTCTTTCATATGCAGTTAACCACATATTAAAAACAGGAATTCATCTTTCACATGTTTCTGCAAAAGAATTCATGGACAAAGTTCATCAAAGAGATGAAAATTTACAAATCACAGTTAATTAATTTGTTGGCATGTCAAAGTGGTCCCAATGAATATTGGTTTCATCGTCACGGTAAATTTAAATTTATGTTAAGAAACTTAGGTACACCAACATGGTTTGTAACACTTAGCTGTGCTGAATATGCGTGGGAAGATTTACTTGAATTTCTACGAGAAGCAAATGCAAATATAAAAAATATTGAAATGAAGACACCTGGAGAACTCTGTTCTTTGGATCCTGTAAATGTGGGCCTGTATTTTAACCATAGGTTTCAAAGTATGATATCATTTATCTGCAATAAAAAAAATTGTCCTCTTGGAGAAGTTACTGATTTTTTGGGGCGAAAAGAGTAAAAAGCCAGAGGTGTTTCTCATATACACATGCTATTATGGATAAAGAATGCTCCAAAATTTGAAACTGATACTGATGAAACTGTATTGTCTTTAATCGAACAGTATGTTACCTGTGACATTCCAAGAGAAGGAAGAGAAAAGAGATTGAGACAACAAGTTTTACGTTTTCAAAGTCACCGCTGTGGAAAGTACTGTCAACGAAAATATAAGTCTAAAGGGAAATTTCATACAAAGTGTCGTTTTGGATTCCCACGTCCAATCATTTCTTAAGGAAGAGTAAATTATATTTTGTCAGCAGTAAGGCATACAATAACTCGGAAATCTCCCAAGAATACATACAACTTAAAAAGAACAGACCAGTCAAAGTATATTAATGACTACAATCCAGTTATTTTGAAAATGTGGAATGCAAACATGGATATTCAATATCTTGCAGACAATTCAATTGCAGTTGCACGCTGTTACATCATATAAAACCAAATCAGAAAAGACAAAGATAAAAGAAATGTGGAAGAAATTTCACAGGAGAAGAGTCTTAGCAAAATATTGTACAGCTTTAGCTTGAAAATGCTTTCCTGCCGAGAGATTTGATTCTATGAATGTTTGGATCGCTTGTACTCTTCCAGCTTATATTCAAAGTTAAGAGGAAACATTTGGGTAAGTTTAGGTCTTGCCTGCACATTAATAGAGTATTGAAAACCTTAGAAGAAATCAAATACTTAGCACTGAAAGAACCAGAAAGTACAGAAATTGTTAAAACCAATATGTTGGATACATACTATCCCAAAAGGAGTCCACATCTGGAAACACTATGTCTGTATGAAATACTTCAACATTACAGCCTTAAAAGAAATGTTACAGAAAATATAAGACAAGGAAAATATGCAGTAATTGGATGTGATGGATGTTTAGTAAAACATGCCAAAGGAAATCTTATTAACCGAAAAAAACTCAGTTGCGAAACTCCAGATAAGAGAGATTTTTTCTATTTAGCACTTCTGCAACTGTTCAAGCCATGGTGTAATGAAACAGAATTACTTAGAGATTTCGACTGTATGAAGATTTTTTATAAATCATTTAAAGATAGCATTCAATGCACAATTTTCCCTACATATCTACAAATGTTACATGATGAGATTGAACAAGAAAATACTATTGCAGCTGAAATAGCTAAAGGCAGTTCTCAAGATAGTCAAAGTTCTGGTCCACTGAGTCAAGATCCACTGGGACAACCAATTATCGAAAAGGAAGCAGCAATAGCCATGAATGAGGTAGAAACTGCAATGCAACAAACACAACAGGATAATATCACGTTGCAAAAGTTAGAACAACTAAATATTGAACAAAAAGAAATATATGAACAAGTGACACAACAGATATAACATGGTTTGTTGCATGAAAAAAAGAATTCCCATGTTCATCTTTTAATCCTATTGTTATGTACATCAGTGGTCAAGCTGGTACAGGTAAATTATTTTTATTTAAAATGTTGACCAGTTATCTACAGAAAACTACAGATTCACATTTATCTTGTGTTGTAACAGCTCCAACTGGATTAGCAGCACATAATATTAAAGCGTTTACTTTACATAGATTACTTATGCTACCAGTTGAACATGATAATAAATTGGAATATCAGAAGCTGTCTGGGGAAGCTTGTTATGAAGTGTCAAGAGTACTGAAGAAAATGAAACTTTTAATCATTGATGAGGTGAGCATGGTCTCAAAATGAATGCTTGCTTTGCACACTTGAGAATGCAACAGATTTTAAAAACAGAATACAATGTTCTGTTTGGAGGGAAACATTTAATTGTATTTGGAAATCTACTACAACTAACTACTGTAAAAGGACAACCAGTTTTGAAAACACTTGTACATGAAGACACTAGAAAAACTTTGGGAAGTATTGGAAAATGTGAACATTTGGTTAAATTTTGAATATAAAGAACGGAGAAAGAATATGCGACAAGCAAGTGATGAAGATTATGGAAAAGGTCTTAAAGATATAAGAATTAGTGTCTTGATGAAACATGGTAAAAGTCAGCTACTAAGGAACTTGTTTACAACTGAAAACACAGCAGCTGAAGTAATGTACAAGAAGATTGGAGAAAAGAAGTCTATAGTTTGCCTAATGCCTACCTGCAAGAGTGTTCTACATTCAATGAAGAGCTTTTGGAACTAGCAAAACAAGAAATACTGGAAATGTAATCTATTGATAAAATTTAACACCAGGGAGTGACTATTCTTCTTATAGAGAAACTACAGACTAAATTTCACTCTGTCTGTATCTACAACTGCAGGCTTAGAAAAAACTTTACATGTATGTATAAACTGTCGGGTAATTTTACGGTGTAATTTGAAAGTAGAAGAAGGTTTAGCAAATGGAGCAATGGGAAAAGTTGTTGATTTAGTAACATTTCAGCACAGAGATGGAATAGAATTGTTGAAAATAAAATGTGATCAGATTAAAGAGGTAAGACAGATTGGGCGTTGTGTTGTATGTCTTTTGCTTGTAAAAGACTTGTATGTTAGCAGAAAACACTTTTCTTTGTCTTTAGCATATGCAGTAACTATTCATAAATCTGAAGGTTTACGTATAGACAGTGCTTTGGTAAATATTGGAAGTACAGTGTTCAAAAAGGGAATGGCATATGTTGCATTATCTCGAGTAAGAACATTTTCTGGTTTGTATTTGATTGATTTCGATGAGAAAAAGGTTAGTGCTGATGTAGATTTTGTAAGGGAGTATAATCGTTTAAGAAGACTTTACACACCGGATTTAGGTGAGTATCCCATATGAGAAACGTGTAGTGTATCCAAAACAGAAATATGTCAAAGATTCAAGTGAGGTTGAAAAAAATTAAAAAAATTGAAAAGAAAGTTGAAGGTATAAAGAAACAGAAAATGGAAACTGTTGATGACATTTTAGGATACCAGTTGGAAAATATTTCAGGTATCAACTGTTATGCTACTGGGATTCTGAATGTTGTGTTTTATCTAGAAGATCTTCATAAAGAAATCATGGGAACTCATGAAGAAAGATTCTGTTCTTTACTACATTATGTATTTCAACAGTTGGTAACTGACAGAAGTAAAATCCACACTTCTTCTGGTATTCGCCATCTTTTGGATATATGTACTGGTTCTTTGACCTTTACTCCCAATATACAACAAGATGCACAAGAATTTCTAATCATTATGCTTGGAGTATTAGAACATGAAGGAATACAAATTGAAAACTTATTTGAACTAAGTTACAAATGGGATAATAAATGTTAACAGTGTTCATTTACTTTCAGCATTGAAATAGACATAGGACGATTCATACACTTAACGATACCAGACTGCAAATCAGTACCTTTTAACAAATTAGTAAAAGGAGCCAATGATGATATGAAATGTTCGCATTGTAAGTCCGAGATGTTGTCTACATTACATATAGAAAGATATGGAAAATATCTAATTTTGATGCTACAACGTTCTAGAGCAAATAGAAGAAAACTGGAAAGCAAAATTAAAACTTTTGTTGCAAGTCAAGTATCAATTTCTGGAAAAACAACAGTGGCTATTATTTTCCATGCTGGACCTACTACCACATCTGGACATTATACTGTGTATTTAAAGTGTAATAAAGGATGGGCACATTGTAATGATGCTCACTTGGAATTTAAACCTAGATTGCCTTAAGAATTACCAAATTCATATTTGATATTTTTAAAGCCAAAGTTTTGAATACATCATTCGGCCTTTTGGGAAGATGTGAACAGAAAGTAGACAGCGCTGCAAACAATTACTAATTATAATTAGTATTTGGATTATTATTTGTGCTAATTGGTATTGCATTTAGAAAATTGTGTTGAAAAGCAAATAGTTTATATATTTGTTCTGCATATTGTACCAGGTGTAAATGAGAGTGTACATTTCTGAAATATCCTTGTGATAAATAATAGATGTAATGTACAAGAAGGATGTAATAAAGAAACTGCAGTTAGAAAAACACATAGCTACACATATTGAAAATAATGCTCTACGCTGGTTTTTTTTTCTACAATCTAGTTGAATGGTTTTGTTCCATGATGATACTACATTGAAATCACTGTGTATGGTGAAGTTAAGTGGAATCTGAGAACAGCAAAAAAGGGTAACTGAAAATGTTATGTAATTCTAAAATTATGTTGTCCTCTTAAAATGTTAATAGTATCATTTCAGTAAAACATTACATTACAGTTTTTCTTCTTCTTTATATTAGGTAGTGGTGAACTTTGAAAAGATATTTAATCCTGTTTAGGACAATACTACTCTAAAATAGTTCAACAGAGTCATGTTTCTAAATTACCTAAAGGTAAGAACACATAACCTAATATATGTGATAACATGAAACAATATGTGACGTTCATTTATATGTTATTATGTTATTTATTCATAATAAAAATTATTCTTGATCCTTTATACTACTTGAAAACTTTGATCATGTTACTGGTGTCATCAGTCAGGTAGTTATTATTTTACACAAACACTTCCCAAGCTCTCATTTAATCTCTATAGCACAACTTTAGCATTCATAGGATAACCAAGGCATTATTCTCACATTTTTCCTTTCACACAGGCACAATCTATGCACTTATGGTATCACCCAGACACTACCCTTGCACTTATGCAATCACCAATGGACTATCCATATGCTCATACAATCACCCAGGCACTACTCACGTACTCATCCATTCACTAAGAAACTACACATACACTCATCTGTTCCCTCATGCACTAACCATGCACTCATCCAAGGATCAAGACATTACTCTTGTATACTGTTCCTCAAATAGTGCCCATGCAGACATACAATCACCCAGGCACTACCCCTGGACTCATGGAATCACTCAGACAGTACACATGTACTCATGTAATCACTAAGGCACTAGTGTTGCACTCAACTATTCTTTCAGGCACTACCCATGCAATCATCCATTCTTTGAGGTACTAACCATGCACTGATACAATAACACAGGGATTAGTGTTGCAGTTATCTTTAAACTTGGCACCACCTATGCAGTAATCTAAGCACCCAGACATTACTCTTGCACTCATGAATTCACTCACGCAGTACCAATGCAGTAATACAATAAACAAAGCACTAGTCTTGCACTTAACCATTCACTCAGGCACTGCCCATAGATTAATCCATTCACTTAGGGTGTTGCAGGGATTATGCCTAAGATCACAACTATGCAAACAATTTTGGGACTTTAGCAGGTAGGGACTAAGTCATCCAATTACCTGAGTACCTATAAGCCCTGGACCAACTTCCTGTATTGTCTCATTTGCTCTCCTAATCGCTTATAGAGAAATAAGTGATTAGACAACCCAGAACACAACACTCCCACACCTCTCAACAATCACAGAAACAAGACACACCGTTTCACTGTTACTCTTGTACTTGTAAGATCTGACACAGATATGAACCATTTTAAAATATTCATTTTACGTAACATGGTGTAACATGCAGTATATGTGCCACTACAAGAACAAAAATGTATGATAGAAAGATAATCAGTATATAAGTAACTCTATATCTCATAAAAAGAGAAGTCATCATAAAAAGACAAAGGAGAAAACACTATACAGCGTATCCTTCATCCCCTTGCTAAGAAGAAGTATGATTATATAATGGAAGATCTCTAAGGTTTGTCTGCAGACCACATAACTTTCAAAATAGATGGTAAATCTAAATTATGGGTGCTCTTTCACTGTTCTCCCAGGAAACATTTCTCTCCAAGTGTGTGTGCCACCTATTTGTGTATCCCAATTGTACCACAGTATGGGTGTTGGACAACAACTGCATTGGTATGTTTTATACAGGTCCTAGGACTGACCAGAGAAGAATTACAAAGGACATTGTTTATTGGCTTTGTCCAAAATGTTAAATGTAAAGTTGCGAACGATGCTAAGAAGAAACACAGCAGACAGTTCTCATGGGAAAAGTACGAACAAGGTATTTTGCAAAAATAAAGCCTTCTGTTAAAGTGCACAAAAGCTGGATAATGGCTGCAGGGCTCAGCTAAGTTAGTGAAGTCGATAATGTCCCCAACTGCCAGGTCGCACCCTCTCCTTGGCCAGCTCTGTAGCACCCCGGCTAACAGAACACAAGGATAAGCAGAGCCAAACCGAATCTGTAAAGGCGAAATTGTAGAAAAAGTCAATATCTGAAAGTTTGGAAGGAACGAAAAAGGAAATGAGAAAAAGGAAAAAAACTGTATTTTTGAAGTGTAGAAATAACAGGCCATCAAATCGGATTCCCATGCACTCTTATGGAGATCCATCGAAATGCGAGAATTCACAAGCACCACATAATGTAATCAGCTCCAAAAGGTCATCCACACCTCTCCTAGCAAAGAGGGTCGCCATCCAATTGAGCAAGTAGAAAGAACAGACATGGTCATCGTATTCTCGTGCAACCAGGAGCATGTCAGGGCAACCTGTGTGATATTCGATGATTCTCTGATCCAAGAGGCGCTGTGCATGAGCACATATACTCCGGCTCCCCCTTATTGCATCATTAAACACATCCATAAAGCATGTATCTCCGGAACAGTCGTGGTCATGAGCCAGCAATGGACTCACCAACAGTTCATAATCCAGGTCAGCGCGTGAAGAAGTGGAGAGACAGACATCCAGGTCGGACTGAAAGGGGCAGCAGACACAGTAGAACAAAGGTTGCATGCTGGTGAAATACATGTACTGGAATTTCAGCTTATAGGTAATGCCAAGAGTTGCCAATAGCAAGCACACAAAAAGTTGAAGCATTTGTTCACGGTACACCCGCAATTGGCCTGGATGTGGCTCAACCACAGGACGGGCAGCCATTTCTACTAGGAGCAGGAGACCGCACACTGCAGAAACAAGCAAGAGCACCAGGAGAAATCCGCCAAAGGCGCTGTGAAAATTAGAATGGATAAAAGCCGGTATTACTCCAAAAATAGTCTGAAAAGAGATAAGGAGGCCAAAGTCGACTAGTTTAAAAAATTGTGGTAGTCCTTCGGTTTCAGACGCATTAAATATTTGGTGTATTAATTCTGAAAAATGTAGTGGGAGATTGGTATTGAGCAGTGACTCAATGTCACTTGGTGGTTTAGCCACCTGCTATTTGAAGGTCTCACGAGCTTATGTGAGCACCACTTCTTGTTAAAAAATAGCCCTTTGAGTCAGCGTACGTAATTGAAATCTATTTTCAACGTGGGAATGGAATGCCTTAGCAAACTATCCACAATGCCATGTGGGGGAGGACATAAGACATTGGTGCAATATGTAATACGTTGTGAAAGACTTGCTAAATACGGGACGTCTGCTCATAAGCCACAGCAGTTGTGGTTATTTGCGATAAGATAACTGCTGTTGGAAAGCACAATGAGCAAGGGAATGACAGTAGGCACTGGAGTTACTTTAACAAAACAGTACAAATGAGGGGCCGAAACGTTAAATACTCTGTGTACTTTAATTTGTTTACAAACAAAAGAATGCTCTACAGAAGAATTACAGTGGTTCCCTGTTAGGAAAACTTATTTATCTTCATGCTGATAGCGAAATACAAAAGCAACGAATACAATTTAAAAATAAATGTACTTCCTAGGGATTTAAATGTACCAACGTGGTAATGTTTCATGCAATCAAGGACGCACATCCAATCAATCAGACATCACCAATGCAATCATGCAATAACCCAGGTACTGCTCTTGCACTCAATTAGGCAGTACCAATGTACTCATCAATTCCCGCAGGTACTACCCATGCATTCATACAATGACTTAGGAATGACTCTTGAAGTCATCCTTTTACTGATGTAATACCCATGCACTGTTCTAAGCAGCTAGATATTAGTCTTGAACTCATACATTCACTTAGGCACTACCCATGCACTCATAGAATGAAGGAGGCACTACTTACACAGACATTCAATCAATCATTCATTACCTATGCAGTCACGCTATTAGCCAGGCACTAGTGTTACACTCAACCATTCACTCAGGTAGTATGTATTCACTCATGAATTCCCTGAAGAACAATCGATGCACTTATCCATTGATTGAGGTACCATGCAAGCATGTATCCAATGATCCAGGCAATACACCAGCAGTCATAGAAAGTTTCAGGTAGCACTGTTGCACTCATTCATTCACTCCAGCAGTATGCATGTATTTATACAATCCCCTTGACAGTTGACATATACTTATAGAAACATTAGAAAATCATACATAAAGCCATAGGTGTCAGGGACGTTATAGTTAGGAATTAGAATTTAAAAAACCTTAGAAATTCACTGAAAAAAACCATAGGTTTGAGGGACGTTATAGTTAGGATTTAGCATTTTAAAAAAATTGAGAAATTCACTGAAAAAAACATAAGTTTGAGGAACGTTGTAGTTAAGAATTAGCATTTAAAAAAACCTTAGAAATTCACTAAAAGAAAACAAAGGTTTCAGGGATATTATAGTTAGGCTCACATTTCACTCATACAAGACCATTGAAATGCAGCCGTTATAGTTAATTGAGCTAACTATAACTTGTGCCCCCGCATTGCACTGCTGATGACGTCACATATTACATCACTCAGGTTTTGTATGAGTGAAACGTCCCGGAAGCCTGTGGTTTTTTTCAGTGAATTTCTAAGGTTTTTTAAAAGCTAATTCCTACTATAATATCCCTGAAACCTATGTTTTTTCAGTGAATTTCTAAGGTTTTTTAACCCCTTTGCTGCGGGGGTAATTCCCCCCCCGGTGTGGGGGGGAGGTGAGCATGGTGCCGTGGTGCTCATGACGAGCCCAGCTCATCATGAGTCACAGTGGCGCTGTGCTCGTGACGAGCTGTTCTCGTCACAACTCCGCCCACTGATTAATTCGCCCGCACAGGCGGGGAATCAATCGCACGTAGGCGGAGCGCTGCTGTTATGACGAGCCCAGCTCGTCATGAGCACAGCTCCACTGTAACTCATGATGAGCTGGGCTCATCATGAGCATGAAAGCTAATTCCTAACTATAACGTCCCTGAAACCTGTGTTTTTTTCAGTGAATTTTTAAGGTTTTTTGAAATGCTAATTCCTAACTATAACCTCCCTGAAACCTATGTTTATGTCAGTGAAAAAATATATATAGATAGATATATAGATAGATATATATATATTTTGTCAACTGCTTTGGACAAAAAAAGGTTTTATATATTTGGTACCTGGCTTAGCTGCCTGATTTAATCACATCACATGTATGGGGTGCCCCAGTGTGCAAACAAGAAGCCTGCATTTGCTTAAAGGACATAAAGGACATAAAGACCACAGTGCCTCCCATCCCAATCCTCCTTTCTAAATTCCCTAGCTGGGCTGCCCCTGAAGATCATCATTAACTATACAAAACTGCCCTTGTCTTTTGCTCCCGTGGGAAAAGAGACTGAGATATAGTAGGCAAATGTGTACCACATTTGGAACAGGTAATTATTGCACCAACAAGTGATAAATTGAGTGATTGATGTTTCGTGTTGTGGCTTGGAGGGTGTTGTAACTAATTTGTAAACTTGGTTTGTAATGTTTGGGTCCGGGGGATGATTCTGCTTGATGTTTGGATGTCTTGCTTGCTTTGACATTACTAATTATTTACATGGTCCACTCCTTTGGTGTACTTCTTTTTTTCAAGTTCTTCCAAGACCAGTGAGTCCAGAAACTGATCAAGTTCTTTTGCTTTTCTTGTTCAAAACTACATGTCTATCTCATTTGGGTCGGCACTCAGAGACAGGAAGGGACTATGACAACAGCCAGAACAAGCATTGGCATAACCAATAGGTCTCGCCTTTGGGACCTTATAAGTGTTTAGCCATGCAACACTTGATGTTGTTGCACCAAGGATATTGTGCTGGATAACGAAACACTTATAAGGTCCCAAAGGCGAGACCTATTGGCTATGCCAGTGCTTGTTTTCTTTACATTTACCAGCCTACAGTATTTTGGCAACAGCAAAACTTAACCCTTACCCAATATGTTTTGCATTTTTTTCTACGGATTAGCAGGCCAGGGTTTGAAAATGGAGATGCCTGAAACAGAACCCCTCCCCGTGCGAAACCTGTTAGTAAAGATTATAAAATATCATTTGAGCATGTAGGAATTAATAAGTCTATGTTCTCATACTGCGTGGCTGAAGTTGTTTCAAAATTTTAAAACATCAGTGATCTAGTAGGTGAAAAAATGGGATGTAAATTAGGGGATAAATCCACTTGAAACCAAATGTTGCTTATTTCTATATGTCTCGTTCCAACTATTGTTGCAGCATGGTTTAGCTGTCTCTTTATAAATATATAACAAGCATTTGCGATGCAATAGATTTCGTATTTATGAGAGTTTGAGCTATTGGCATTGTAAAAGACAATGCCTTTTATTTATGTCTTGTTTTTAAAACAGATAAATAAAAGGCATTGTCATTTACAATGCCAATAGCTAAAACTCTCGCAAAAGCAAGGCCTATTGCATTGCAAATGCGTGTTATAAATGTTTTTAAAAAGAATTACGAGAGAGCATGCAGGACAAAGCTATTTGAGAAAATAGTACTCAGAGGATGTAATTAAACCCGACTGAGCAACAACACATGTAACAGGGGGTGACGCCATGGAAGGTTACAAAAAGAGACAAGGCAGTACTAAGGAGGGACTACTAAGCCTTTTGACCAATGAACAGCCCCAGTTTACAGTGAACAATGACACAAGCCAATGTAAAATGTGGGCGGAAAGTGGGCGGAGCTTCAAGTTTCTACCTCAATACAGCATGCCTCGCAGTGCAGCGAATGTGCTGCCCAGGCTCGACCTAAACAGATCAATTTCATTTGTTGCGTTGAAGGACTTATGTCCGTCTCCGGTCATTTGTCTGGACTGCCTATCTCTGAGGGAGGGCCTTATTATTTATATAAACGTGCATCAAGGTCCAAGTAGAACAGTATCAGTTAAAAAATGTGGGTAATCACATTCAAGATTTTCTAAAACTCAATCAGAATTAATCAATCAATGGTAATAAGCAAAAGGCTGGGCCCACTTACTAATATCACAGAAGTATATTGTATTTACGGTAGTAATTCAATATATATGTGCTCAGTACTAAGGTGACCACATAGTGAGTTAGAAAAAAATAGTTCACATTGTATATAGGGAAAACAACAGCAATGGAACAACCCGACAATTCTTGTAGTAAATACAGTAATTCAACTCCAAATTGCGTAACAACTTAATGGCTAAGAGCCCTCTCCAATTGTCAGAATCATCGATGATGTTTCAACCCAAGTGAATAAATAGGTCATCATCAGGACAAAGAAAACTTTAATTGTGCAAGAGCATGAACTTGTACTTGACATTAGCATCGGAGTCAACCAAAGATCTTGAATGTGATTACACACACTTTTTAACTAATACTGTTCTACTTGAAGCCCCTGTTGCACATTTATATAAATGTCCCTGATTCAAGGTGTTGTTTGGGCCACCCCTGTAGCATGCAATTTGTGCCTCAGTGTTTAAGCAGCCACTTACATTCAATAATGACCATGGACAGTGATCTGCTGCCTTTTGGCTAGGTTTGTGCTATAGTAATACCATATACATACATACATACATACATACATACATACATGCATACATTATGTTGAATGCAGCATTGAGAGCAGAAAACCACCCTCAGTATACATTCTCAAGTCCCCAGCAGTTCAGAAGATTCCAGAAACACCATGAAGCATGAGGCCAGATGCAGACTCATGCGGTCTAGAGCCACTTGGTGGCTAATTCAGGTCCATTTCACGTTATGGAAGAGGTGCATTGAGAAGGAATCGATCCCCAGTGCTCTGGCAACGGCTTGTGGGATGTATTTAAGGGACCCTGAAAATGCTAAGGTTTGAAGAGTTTCTTGTTCAGGACATGACAGGAGCAGATTAAATAGGAACAGAACATCGTCTGACATAAATATTGTGTCCTAAATATCTCCTACACAAATTTCACCCTCATTGTAGTTAATAACAGAATATCTAGACTCAGTGGCACAATATTTTTGTAAAAAATATTTAGGACAAAATTTTTATGGCCGACATAATTTTTGGATATTTGAGATATAACCAATTCAAAGTATGTTGGACATATCAAGTTGTGAAAGGTTTGACAGGTCGGAATGGGGAATAATGTGCGGATGCAGTTTTGCTGTGCTTGAAATCCGTATAATTCACACATTACTGTCCTGTAACTACTGGAGGAAATTTGTAAGGGAAAACTGGGAAAGTGAGTTGCATTTGCACAACTCTTACACCCAATCCGGACACAGACGCGGTTTCTGGTAGAGTCTAAACGATACCTTAGTGTTTAGAAAGAGGGCCATAGTGGCCTAAAACTGTCTTACACAAGACACAAACTCCTAACAGAATGCTGGGCTGTAGTCATATCCTTTGTGCTTCACTGTTGAGCACCATCTTGTATTGGATAAAAGCACCCCAACCCTGTGTCACCAGATCTTTCTGTTCCACAGTGACTGTTGAAGCAGACAGCCACTTCCCCTCAGCAAAAGCCACTAGGCTCTTTGGAAAGAGCAGGCTTGACCACAGCCTCAGCAAATGCTTCACAGACAATACCCTCTGTGCTACTTTCAGTGCAAAATGTCAGAATGTGTATTCCTGCTGCCTTCCCAGTCATCTTCAGATAAACACTCTTTCTAGTCTACTTGTGCTCCCCGTGTATCCAGGGCCTATGCCTCTTGGCACATATAGGCAACCCTTCTTGGCAGGAAGCCAGCTATCCTGGTGACAGCAATAAGATCTAGAAGTATACCAAGTGAGATGGAATAGGGTACTGGACGCAAAGTTTAGAACTTTGTCCAGTGGAGTGAAAGAATACTAAGATAATCTCACTGGTAGACTGCTCCGGTAGTCCAGTTTGCTGAGTACTCGTGTGCTGATCAGTTCTTTCTGTGTGTTATGTGACATTAAGGAAGATCTTTTAGAACCTGGTAGGTCGCAGCAGTGGTTGAGGTGGTGATGAAAGATGCCATATACAGACAGAGGCTAAAGAAAACACAGTGGCATAGCAAGTGTGGGTGAGGGGCAATCTGCCCCGGGTGGCAAGAGATTTGGGGGCGGTGGCTCTCCCCCGCTCCTTCATGAGTTTGTGACAGGGGTGGCAAATGCTGGAAATCTCACCCCCCACCCGCTCTTCAGTGCGGCCACGGGGCGGCAACAGCAGCGACCGCAACGGGCGGCCAAGTGCCTTGCTACACCACTTAGAAAACACCAAGGTTTCCGTCAGAGGAAGTGAAAATTAAAGTGTCAGGGGGAAGTAGATTGAAGCAAGGATTGAAGTAGATGTAGACGAGAGTAAAGAAGAGGACATCAGTCAGCATAAGTGAATATAGGGCCATCCAACGATGTATTGCTGGCAGGTAATCTCATTCGACGGCAGGCGAGTGGTGTACTAGGCGGATCGGCGGTGGCGGTACCTTGATGAATGTTTGACTACAGGACGCCACCTTTGACACACTTTGTCCTGCATGATGCGTAATAGCATCCACCAGTAGAAATACTACTGGAGTTCGAACAAAAGACGTACAGGTCAGTGCACTAGGCCTCACCTTTTAGGTGTGCATGAAGTACATGTAAAAAGCCCCAATTGGGACTCATTATAAACACCACGCCCTGACGAAGGCCCCAGACCCGACTGGGCTACTTAGGGAGGGCCGAAACATGTTGGCATCGAGTAGAGGGTAAATTTGAACACACTAATGTTAAAAAAAAAAACAACATTAGGCTTTTATTGATATCACAAGTGCCTCAGAATAAAGCATCAAGAGGAGGTACACTTGTAGGTATTTTTAATGTATGAAACAAAAAAATCTGGTTCACCTCTTAACCAGTGACCTACTTATAAGAACTCCCGGTATATCTATGGTTGAGTCCGCCCAGATAGTACCACCTTATCTGGGTGTGGAGGTAACGCCGATGATGAAGCATGTCACTATTATGTGAGTGAGGCGTTTCCGTCAATATCTTTGATATTCCAACTGACGAAGGACCATCTCGAGGAAGAAACTGTAACCACTCGTGGGGAACACAGCCGTAGGCAACAGTTGCCTTTAGTGGAAAAAAAAAAAATCTCATATACGAGCCAGGAGATGGAGATGGAGATGGAGCGAGACAGTGGAGAGCAAGAAGGAGACATTTTTCATCTGTATAAAGGTGGTATGAGAAGCCAAACGAGGTGATGATGTTAAAAAAGGAGGCAGTACAAAGAGAAAACAGTAGACGACAAGTGCCAGAACTACAACTACAAGAACGTAACGTGAGCAAGCTGCTCATAGATGCGTGCGGCATAAGCTGTGTGCGCAGGCGGTGCTGAGGGACTCTGCTCATTACCTCTGGATGTGTGTGTTAAATGCACAGCCGCTTGGGATCTGCCCTGATCAAAGGTGCCCGCCAAGTAGACATAATCTGGACTCCTGCACTCCTCACAAGAGTTGTGTGCAGAGGAGTTGGATATTTGTGCTGAACGGCAGCACAGGGCGCACGAGCTTTCTGCATGTGCAGAGGGACGGGACCTGTTTACTGTACTAATAAGAACAGGAGCCTGCCATCAGCCCAGATCGCAAGAACTGTGTGCACCGGACCGGACCCCTCCTTCTGTGTTGTTCCAAGAAGCGGAAGTAGAGGGTGAAGTTGGACACCCGTACAGACGAAAAAAGCAGTATGCACAGGAGCTGTGCATCTGTACCGATCATGGGACCTGGACAGCTGTATTGTTCATGCAAGTTGTGTACAGGAAGGGGATGCGTTTGCTGGCATGATGTGTGTACAAAGAAGCTCTTCATCCCCACTGGTCACTGTGCACTGAGGTGTAGATGCGCCCTGATCAAACAAGACGCCCAACCGCGAGACGTGCTTTGTGGCAGTAGGGGGAGCAGGAGGTGAGCCTGCGAGTGGTGCGCGCAGCAAAGGAAAGCCATAAAATAAAGCCAAGGCGCTGAAAGCTGCCGGCTGGGAGCATGAACGCAAGCGCTAAGCCTTGTGGCAGCACTTTTAAAAGCCCTAACTAAATTTCTTGCAGTGCATGCGCTGACTTAGCGAGACCTAAAAATGAAGTTAGGAACAATGCCCATTTACTTCAAAGGGAAAAAAGCAACATGACTCAAAGAGGCCTACTCCTGTGGACTGGAGAGAGGTGCTGGGCTGGCTCCAATATCAAAGCCTAATTAAGTGGCTGTTGTGGTCTGGGGGAACTGTCACTGGACACACGTCACATGATGGATGCACACAGCTACACGTTATTGACTTTTGTGGGTTTGATCAGCCAGGTACATGCATCTAGCTACTTGTCTGGGATTTAGGATTAGTGGTAAAAAAAAGTCTTCTAACTTCTCAGTTACTCACACACAACTACACCAGCTTATGCGCTGCCCTCTTCATTCTCCTCCATGATGAAACATACCCAGACTCTACAATATTGATATTTACTTTTTTGCATTCCACAGACCTGCTCTTTTTCTACACAAAATCTCTATTATGATCCTGCTTACTGGACCGCTTCAGCCCTGGCCTGCACCCAAGACAGACATTTCAAGAAGAATGCAGATGCACCGTCCATTTTGTCATGTATATACAGTATCAATTCATTTTTCTTTTCCTAATAACAGTTTTTAGAACTGTGTGTGTCCTCCCTATTTTGCATTTTTCAACCCTAACAGTTGGGACTCGGGGGCTAAAGGACTGTTTATATTTGGTAATACATGTGATGATGATGTGCTGCTCATTGACATGATGAATGTTGTGTTGGTCTTTGTCTCACCATTCCCCGACTCCCCCTTCCCATCTATTCATGAAACTATTATCACTCTTCCCCAGGTTGTGTGATCTATTGAGGTGCGACTTAATAATTGACACCATTAATGGACCACACACTTGGTGGGGCCGATGTGGTTAAAGCAACACTAACTGATCCAGGTTCTTCTTAACTAAACAGTAACCCACGCCAGCCTTACTACCCATCCAGGCATAAAAGGAATATTAATCATCGTAGTGCAGAGTCTTTGAACAATGTCTGCCCAAGGAGAGATAGCACTAGAGTGTGCACTATGGCCTGATTCACAAAAGTAAAAGTTACACTTTTTGTTCAAGTTTACTCTTGCAGTTTAACTGTATGAGTAGTGACTGCATAACTAGTACCCTTTTTAAAATAATTGTAGTTACTACATGCAAAGTTACTACGTTTTTATTTAACCAATTTTTATAGATTTTCATCACAACCATATAGACACAAGTTACAAACAAACTGATCTTTGTTCCATAGCCAGGTGCAAGAATCCCACCATGGTAACTGTGCATGTATGACAGAATAACGGATTTGACAGGAGTAATTGGTCCAAAGCATAGGCTGGTGAACAAACAGAACTTTTAGGGCATGACAGTTACAATTCTGGACAGAATTACTGAAAACAGAAAAACAATATTTTTGTCTTCCTCTCAGGACTTACTTCCCCAGACGTGCACCCTCCTGTCCCATGGGGATGACCATGCATTCGCAAGGTGTCACATCCTATTCCTACATTTCGATCATGGCTATAGGGCTCAGTTTTGAGAGGCAGAGAGAGCGAAATCCTACTCGAGAGACTTCAGGACATCGGGGTTCAAGGTGCTGCACTGAAATGGTTGACAAACTTCCTAACTGACAGAACTCAGTTACCTGGGGCACATTTAGATCCAAAACCACCAAAGTAAGTAAGGGAGTACCGCAAGGCTCCTGTCTGAGCCCTACCCTATTCAACATTTATGTTACTCCCCTGGCGAAACTAATAAGGACTCTAGGGTTTAGTCCCATTTCTTATGCGGACGACACGCAGTTTTTACTCTCTTTTGATAAATCCAGTGATAATATCCAACTCATCTTCTCAGAGGGCTTGAAGACCATTGCTGCCTGGATGAGGGCCAATTTTCTTCAACTGAATGCGTGAAATTGGAAATTATGCTGTTTGGAGGCGCGGCAGTAAGCTGGACACCCAGCTCGGCCCCCACCTCAAAAACAGTGGTTAAGAATTTGTGAGTCCGCATTGACCAAATACTTACGCTCGAAGCACATGCCACCACCACTGCAGGGACATGTTTGTACATACTCAGCCTCCCAAGAAGAGTATTTCCTTTTTTACCATCCTCTAAACAAAAAACACTGATGCAAGCTCTAGTGCTGAGCCGACTGGACTACTGCAATGCATTGTTGGCTTTGGCCAAAGAGGCTTCTTTGGACAAAGTCCATGCAGGACGGGGCTACTTAGGTACACTCATGGAGGATTCGGTAACTGCACCCTACATTGACAGCTGTTGAGGAGTCTGGGTGGGAACAGGGAGCGCAGAGGGAGGTCGCTGCGGGCCCCCTTTTTTTTTTTTTTTTTCTTGAGCACAATAATAGGATTTTCCCGTTTGTCCCGTGTTGAAATGCCTCAGTTTCTGGGGCCCGACTGGCAGAGGTTGATGAGGGGTTGCTGCGGGCACACTGACTGGGGGGGGTGGGGGTAGAGAGGGTGGTGGGTGGGGAATATACGGCGGTGACCTAGCAGAGTGGACTTCTCCTACTGTGTATTTTGATGGTTGGATCATATTATGATGTTATTGTGTGTAGTGCTAGTCCTCAAGAATCTGGTGGTGGAAAACTCAATAAAAATCTTTTTTTTAAAAAAAGAGGCTTCTTTGGACAAATTGCAAGTAGTCCAGAATACTGCGGCCCGCCTAGTAGAAAATGCCCCTCCCAGAACGGCCTCTATGCCGCTTCTAAATAAACCCCACTGGCTCCCTGTGAGAAAACGAGTGAAATTCAAGATTTGTTGCACTGTTTTCAAAGCGCTCAATGACCTGGGTCCCTCCTACCTATCTGACAAACTGTCAAAGTACACGCCCTCTAGGCCCCTTTGGTCAGGATCTAAACTACTTCTCTACACCCCGAGAATTAAAAAAGTACGCATGAGTGGCAGGGCATTTACTTACCTTGCCCCTACTCTTTGGAACAAACTTCCCCTCCACTTACGTGAATGCCAGGACTGCCTACATTTCAGGAAGCTGCTAAAGACCTATCTTTTCTGAGGTGTGCTCGTCTGGCTGAAGCTCGCTGCCCAAGCATGGAGATACCCCTGACGGGGTGATTCGGGCACTATATAAATTAATAAATATCAAATACCAAATACAAACAGTATTGTTAGAGGACAAGTTTCTTTCATGGTAAGCGTGAGTAAAGTCAGTCCTTTCATTCTCAGCTCAACTTACAAATTGTCAGTAAGTTTATATGCATGTGGTAGTACAGACTCCAGGCCTTAGCTTCAAGCTGACTGCACTGCGCCTTGCAGCTTCGCAGTCAACAGCATACAGGACAGGAAGGGAAGAGGAAGCCCAACTATCGGACCATTGTACCGGCTCCCGGCCCAGTTTATAATCTTAGCCCCTCGCCTCGCTGACGCCCGGCGAACCCCCCACAACAGGAGGGCCTCAAGCAACATTGCTTCAGCTACGGGCAGCTGGGTAGCTAAGGACGGCTGAGTGCTGCGCCATCTTCCAGCGGTGCACTGGTGTATTGCGCCTGACCCTAAATCAATCAAGAAAACAAGCGGCAGTGCTCAGCGCGACTCAGGTGAGCCTCGTGAGCCGTGCCCCGGCAACAGGCAGACAGCAGTGGCAAGCGCAGACACCATTAGGCTGCCGCCACGGTGAGTGTGTGCCCTTGGCGGTTCTCACTGAGGCGGCCTGACTAGGTCAGGTGCAGCTTGTGACCCGCCTTGGGAGACCCGTTTGCCCCGTCTGCCTCCTTCCATCAGCACCACTGTTGCACTCGTTCCCTGCTTCTGCTTCCCCGCCCCCGCCTGGTAGGGGGGTAACTACACGGGGGTATCGTTTACAACTGCGACCACGCAAAAGCATTTCCAAAGGCTCCTCTCCGGCAAAAATCTAGCACCAGTGAGAGGTGTATCTGCCCTCCTAGCACCAGCATCTGAAAAAGTGACACGTATTGGAGTAACTGGGCAGTTGGGCAGCCGGAGGAGTATTTTCAGCACCTTACTTAGCAAATGGATACCAAAAGAAAGGGGCAACTGCACACGACCCCGCAGGAAATCCTTAATAGCCATCCTTCCAACAAATGAGTACAAGGATTACAAGGAGCAAATCACTCACAGATAGCTTAAACGAAAGGCCGCAAGACGTTTAACAAAGGGGCTCGATTAGACACTTCTTTAGGAAAATGATACCCCAGCACTGATCAGGGCGCACCATTTTTATGCAGCGTGCTTGTCTCAAGACAGCAGTCCTAAAGGGCTAGGCAGACCATCCTTTGACCATACTAGTATATGTAAGGATGGCTCACTTCCCTGTGAGGATTCCAGGAGTGAGCAGGAAATAGAGGGCGTAACTCGTAGGGAACTCGATTCAATGCAGTCCAAGGGCCCACCTAAGGGCCAAATCCGCCTTATACTCATAGACATGGGGCATGATGCCACAACTAGCAAGACCCCAGAACAGCTTTGACTAAAAATGTTTCTAGGGCAGTGACGACAGCGCAAATTCCCCAGCCCAAAGCCTACGGCCCAGACCCTAGCAGCATGGAGACCGCCAAACCACCACAGAAATCTATGAGCCCTTGGACCCAGAGTCCCCTGTGGCAGGGGAGCTTACAGCCTCATTCCTCTATAATCTAGGCCAAAAGATTGAAAGAACCTTAGAATTAATTCCAAATCTGTTGTTGCCATCAGCACCTCCACGGGTCTCTAATTCAAAAGTAGATCACAACTTCTGCAATGTCGGTGCAGATGAGGATCTAGAGAAAACACCCTTGACCGAGATAAGCAAGATAAACAGCGCCACCAACAAAGCCCTTTTGTGGAAATCATCTAAAATGGAAGTTCAAATAGACCTCCTACAAGCTATTGTAGATCGTCTAGTTAACATAAGCTCAGGGTGGAGGATTTAGATAACAGGCTCTCCCAGTGGTGGGGTTTTGCATCGGTAAGAGGCCCAAATACAAACTAATAGAGAAGTCAAAAAGAAACATGTCAGAATCCAAATAAAATGATTTCACTGTATACCACCTATCTCTACTCTAATCCCATTTACTTATAAACATCTTTCGCATTAGCAGTTTTGTAAATTTGAATGAATTAGTTTCAGCAAAGCATGCGCATTAACATGTGAGTTTCAAGCAGCCATTTCAGAAGCGACTGTGCAGCTGCAGAAATTTCCCTCCAAGCGTTAGTACGTCATATTACGTAGATGCGATAGACGCATGCACAGTGAGAGTTCCCGCGTTTAGCAGCCATTTTAAGTGTCAGTCGGGTTACTTAGTAAGACACACAGGAAAGCTTCCCCTAGACTTAAATGTAAGAACTGTGGTGCATATTAGTAATTACAAAACAGAATTATTACGGTATTACATTCATTTGAGGAGATTGCGTCTGAGCAAGTCTCTTTTATACGAGTCCTTGCTCCATCATCAGTACATGGTCTCCAACTCGGGGGACTGTTTCTTTTGCTGTTCAACCCTTATGGAAAAATGGGCCTCCCTCCCCGAGGTACTAGTGGATATAGTAAAGATAGCCAAAGGTCGCAGAGAGGCGCTGATCTCAAACAACTCAGATGACAAGGTGACGGCTAACAGCTATCTCCAGGGGGAGAGACAGACAGCAGGGGCCCTGAGCTACATGTTCAAAATCAAATCTGGAACGGCCCCACAATACCTGCAGGTATTGGTTCACCCCTACTTGCCCTCACGCGCGCTTCGCTCTGCCACTCAGGCGAAGTTCTCTGTACCTAGAATTAGACTGTCACGTATGGGCGGTCGATCATTTGCCTATTTAGGCCCCACTTTATGGAATTCTCTCCCTGCGCCACTTCGCAATAAAACTGTATATGTGAATTTTCGTTAAAAAGCCTAAAAACTTGGCTGTTTAATCAATAATTGTCCCCTTCTTCTGGTCCTTCCTAGCGGGTACCGGGAAACCCTTTATGGGTAGCTGTCGCGCCTTACAAATTAAAAATACAATACAATACAACCAGGACTGAACACACCAGTCGAACAGGATACAAGAGCGGCACATACAATGGAGAATTCGGCTAGTAGATCTAAAACAGCCAAAGGCATACAAAGTCCTAACCCTGGGGGTAGCAGGGTTAGTGATGCCCTGGCAACAGACTCGCAGGAACATACTTTCAGTATAACGGGTTCACATGAACCTATCCTATCAAGGAGAGCAAAAAAGAAGCTGAAGAAACAACAGAAAAAAACAAAGGGAGGGAGGCAATTGCAGCTGATGAAGATTGATTATCCACCCCTGCGAGGGGATACCAAAGCAACTCAGCTTTATCCAATTTTCATTGCGAAACATTGGTGTAAAAAGGACTCGCTGTGTGCCCTGCCTCCGGGAGACCAGCAAATGCACACAATGGTATCAAGTGCTTCCATCGTGAAGGGCCAAATGCTACTAGCCTGTCCAGACCAGCCTATAGGCAAGGACTCAACAGCTGGAATAAGTTTGACACCTCCTGAAATAATCCCTCAGTCAGCGACGGCCACAATATCGCTGCAGCCGGATGGTTCAAACCCACTTCAGTCAAGACCTGGGCTCCAGCCCAGTACTAGGAGCAACCAAGGACACAGTAAGTGGTCCCAGGCACGTACCTCTTCAATCAAACAAGGAAGCCAAAGCACAGGATCAATTCCCGTAGAATTTGCCCCAGGAAGGGGAAAAGCGGCCCAAATACCGGGATCACCAATAGTTGTCCACAAGGTAGTCCTCACCCGAGGTTTCTTAGTACAGGACATCATGATATCCTGAACAGGAGTAACATTCTATGCCTCTTTAAACACTTGGCCACCCTAGACCAGATACAAACGGGGGACTTAGAATGGGTGAAATTCCTGAGTATGAAGGGGAAAACACATGATGACTCAACAATGGTGGGCCTGAAGCCCGAAGAAACACAACAAGCCGTCGTGAACAGCTCTACACAACTCGCCGAGTGGGGTATAGATGTGCAGATGCTGCCGCACCCAAAATATCCACATGTCCTAGCACCAGATAATGGGAGCAAGGCCCCTTGGTCGGTCTTGCATGGGACAAATAGCTCAGGATCCCAGGGTAGAACTCGGATGGGCCTTGGGGTCCAAATGGGCATTAGGATCTCATGCAGAAACAACCTTCGGGACATTAGCGTAGCCTCCCCTGCCCCGGCCTAACCCGTAATCTCAAGAAGATGGCAGCAGCATTCCTAACCGCGACAAAATCCGGCAAGGCAGGTTAGAGGCTGCGGAGGTTGTGGAGTTGCTGTCGTTGTTGTTCTCAAGATGAAAGTTCAGGTCTCCGAGGAGGATGTAGTCGGTGAAGGTCAGGGTGTGCGTGCTGATGAAGTCGGCGTTGGAGTCGCTGAACTGGGGGCGGAGTCCAGGGGTTCGGTAGACGAGGATGCCTCTGAGGGTGGAGTTGGGGTCTATGTGAATCTGGAAATGTTCTTGTGGACGATGGCGATTTCTCCTCCGACTCTGTTGGTGCGGTCTCTGCGGGTCTGGGATGGCTATGGTGATGGCTATGGTGATGTCGGTCCAGAGGCTGTGGGCAGCGTCGTCGGTGTTGGAGGGTTTGGTGGGTGGGCTGAGAGCGAGGTTTGGATGTAGTTGGTCTTCGGTGATTTTGCTCCAGAAGCGGCGGGGATCTGTTGGGTGCGGTGGTGTGTGGTGGGTTTCTGGAAGGTGAAGTGGATGCAGCGGTGGTCGGTCCAGAGGAGTTCGGTGGTGTGGTTGAAGGAGACGTGCGGGCTTGAGGAGAAGACAGGGTCGAGCGTGTGGCCAGCAGAGTGGGTAGGCGTTGTGACGAGTTGCCTCAGTCCGAGGTTGGCGAGGTTATCGATCAGGGTTGTGGAGTTGTTGTTCTCAAGGTGAAAGTTCAGGTCTCCGAGGAGAATGTAGTCGGTGGAGGTCAGGGCGTGCGTGTTGATAAAGTCGGCGATGGAGTCGCTGAACTGGGGGCAGAGTCCAGGGGTTCGGTAGACGAGGATGCCTCTGAGGGTGGAGTTGGGGTCAGTGTGGATCTGGAAATGCATGTGTTCGGCGGTGTTGAGAGTGTCGTCGGTGCTAGTCGAGACCCTGATGCTGTTCTTGTGGACGATGGCGATTCCTCCTCCGACTTCGTTGGTGCGGTCTCTGCGGGTGATCTTGTAGCCGTCTGGGATGGGTATGGCGATGTCGGGTGCAGAGGAGTCATTCATCCAAGTCTCTGTCAGGAAGGCGATGTCCGGGATGATGTGTTTAGCAGGTCCCAGAGCTCGACGGCGTGTTTGCGTGCGGAGAGGGTGTTCAGTAGTATGCATCGGAGGTGGTTGAGGTCTTTCTTGGCGGGTGGTTCGTCGGCTCTGAGGCTGGTGTAGCTGCAGTTCCGGCAGGTGAAGGGACCATGTGTGCGTTTCGGGGCGGCCTTGAAGCAGGTGTGGCTCCGTCCGGAGTTGAGAGCATGCAGTGTGCTGGCATCGTAGGGGTGGCGGTCATCGTGGCGGGTGCGGGGACCAGGGGTTCTGGTGCTGGGCGCAATCCAGGCACAGACGGGCACAGTGGTTGGCATATATGGGGAGGTGGGAGGGAGGAGCAGCTAGGAGGCAGGAGGCAGGGGCAGCGAATGGGCAGTCAGGGGGGCGGGCCGCAGGTGACACAGCAGTGGGAGTGGCGAGGGACGACGAAGGGAACAGAAGGCAAAAGGCCACAGAATTACAGGGGCAACGAATGGTACAGAAAGCAAAACGGGCACAGGGTTACAGGGGCAACGAAAGGAACAGAAGGCAAAACGGGCAGAGAGACACGGAGACAGCGAGGGGAACAGAAGGAAAACCGGGCAGAGAAACACGGGGACAGCAAATCAAAATGACAATAAGGCAATACAATAAATACAAGAAAGAAGCGGAAGATGAACAAACCTACGGCCTACCACTGGCCACCAGGGATGAGGCGCAGGTGGTAGCCTGCGGGTGGAGGAGGGCCTCGAACTTCCTCAGCAGCGGCAGCTGGGGCAGGGACACACAGGCGGTGCTGTGCGGAGGCGGAGCGACCTACCCGGTAGGGTCAACAGACGCAAACAATATAAGCAACGTGCCGCCACATCTCACAACTTCGCTTCCCCATGTCTACTGAACAACAGTGTTACACCACAAAAACAACACAGCACACCAACTCACTCTCAAAGACCATCTTCACCACATATACATGCAGACCCATCAAAATGCCTTCTTAGCATGCTGGATGAGGAACATGATACAGAACAGCTACACGATTGCTATCCTAATACAGCTAATACCAGCACTAAAAACACACCTGCTAGAAACCCACACAATACTGATCACTCTTCTACAAAACAAACTCTCACTGTCACCAAAGCCCATTCTCTAAAATGTCTACAAATAAATGCTCGGTCCCTCTCTAAAAATAAACATCACATCTATGACCTTCTCACCGATGCAAAACCAGACATACTATTCATAACCGAATCATGGTTGGGAGCTGATATGGCTCCAGTCCTGCATGAAGCCGTTCTTCTAGGCTACAAACAATCACCCAAAATCGTATAGGCAAAAAAGGAGGTGGTCTAGCTGTTGTGTTCAGACAAACATTACATATCACTAAAGTGAGAAAGACGCCAGCATGGAGGAGAGAGAGGAGCGAGACCAGCAAAACAAAGAGACATCAGAAAAGAAGCCTTGAGTCAGCGCCACACTGGAGGAGAAGAATCGGCAGGACCGCAGCAAGACAGAAGAGATCCACTATGTGTGGTTCACCACCGAATGGTAGACATTTCCAGAAATGCTGCTGGAGCCCGCAGCAGCTCAGGAGAGCTGTGTCTAGTGCGGTGAGAGCTCTGAGCAAGGTGGGTGCATCATTGTGGGGAGTACCTGCATGAAGGGGAAAGGAGAAATACTGGAGGCCCATGCATGTGTCTTAGAAAATGCCAGTATACAAGGGGGAGTATAATATGAAATTCTCCCTTAAGTTGGGCACAGGAACTGGGAGATCCTAAGCTTCCATTTTTTTCTCTTTATTTCCTTCCCTACCTTCTCCTTTTGCACTTATCTGTGAACTTCTTAATAACCTTGGGCACTCCCTTTGGTCCACAATGACGCTCCTACTAAAGAGAAAAGAGACACCGAGTCTTTAGAATCCTTCATCATGGGTGACCTGGTGACGGGAGAAAATAGTAGTAGAATAGAGTAGCTTACACATCGTATTGTCCCTATTTATTTTGGAGGAGACTGCCAGTGGCACCATCCCTTAAGAAACCTGTGGAGAGAAAAAGGAAAGCATTACTACCCCTGTCAAGACCAAGAAGCCGCAGCCCCCACTCCTCACCCTTTGGAAGTGTGTTTATCTATATTATTGATTTATAAAACCGTAACAATATCCTAACACCCAAATAAAAGGCAAAATTCACCGAAGAACCAAGTCATCGAAGCCATATTTCCGCCCTTCCCTCCCACAATGCCTTTGGAAAATTGTTGGCTGACAACATTTTAAAAGACAGGTAGTCAGTCATGTCAACCAAAAATGCTTTTCTCCTAATGGGCTAATAAGGCTACAGAGGATAAAAAATGAAACACCATGAAGGGGTAGAAAGAAATGCAAAGGCATATGGTATTGGTTGGGAATGGTATCTCATTCGTGCCATGCTGTACTGTTGTGGAAACTGCTAGTATAAGACAACACTGGGTTCCATGACCACTGTCAAGGTCCCTGTACTTTTATGTTCTCTTAACAGTACCACACAAGAAAACATGTCAAAGAGGGACGAGGGAAGTGAGTCCCTCATAGGCGAAGTCTACATTTGCTTGACTGATGTTTCAACTACTGATGTAATGCTATTTAACTGAACCTGTCTGTCTGGCATGGCAGGATTGTTAACTTGTTAAATGCAAATAAAAAACGATTTAATAAAATAAAAATAAAAAAAGAGGGGCGAGGGAAAGCTTACTAAACAAGCAACGGCAAAGCCAATAGGTTTTGCCTAAGCGAGATCTATTGACTTTATCAATGCTTTTAGACATGTTGTACAGCAGGGCAGTTGTTGTGCAACACAGCTTCAAGTAAAGAAAAAGAAACACTGTGTGGGTTTCTACTTTAGGAATAAGAAAAAAACAGAAATGTCAGTGATCCTGAAAAAAGGTTACTGCTACATATAGAGCATTGGCTTGCAAAACAGTGATATATGCGGTGTCCGCAAACACTCGGCAACTGTGATCAGCTGCTTTAGAGAATCCACAGATTCTCCTTTGGCTTGATAATGGCCTGTACAAACACAAGTATCTTCAAGGTCAATAAACTAGGAGGGGCAACAGGCCTAAAGGTTTGGAACACTTAAAGTTCATAAAACAGAAGTAGACACAGTACAGTTTGTTAATTTAAACAGGTGTTTAGTAAAGCACGGAGAAAAACGTTATGGTGTCTTTTTACTGCAATGACAAAAACATAACAAACCAGAACTTAAACTAACGAGAGAGTTTAAGGGTGAAAACCCTTAAAGGAGTTTAAGGGTGAAAACCCTTAATGGGCACTCTGATAACAGGCCCAGGGAAAACTCTTCAATCAAATGGGATGCAGAGGGACATCTGTTTGTCTGTCTGTGAAGCAGAAGAGTGCAAACAGCTCCTTATTGCCCATCCTGCCTGGAATGTGCTGTGGGCGAGAAGGTACTACTTCCCTGACCATTGGTTTATTTTGGTAAGACAAACGCAGCTCTAGTGCATCCGGGACCTGTAGTTGGATGACTCACTGCTGATATCTGATCATGGATGAGCTATACCTCCCTTTCAAGATGGGGTAAGGACCCGGCTTGTGATAGGAGGTAAGGAGAAGATGGCTGAACTCATGTGGAGTCGACTGAACGCATGTGGAGGTAAAACCCATCCCCCTCAAATCTCGCCCTCCTCAGATCCGCCAAGTCCAATTATAAAAAACACATCCTCAATACTAAGGGCTGCCTTCTTCCACTCACAACTTGACCGGGCCAAAAATAGACCCAGGGAACTATTCAGTATTGTTAAAAACCAAACCGCCTCTGCCCCCCCCCCCCCCCCCAAGGTGATGGCCACTATCGAGAGATGTGAAGAAATTGCTAACTACTTCTCTGAAAAAATCTCCAAAATTGATCATTCCTTCGTCTTAACTCCCCTCTCACATAGCCTACTACCCCCATGACATTTCCTCCAATTCTCCTTCCCTCTTAACACTTCCTCATGACCCCTCATCTCTCTTTTTTTAATTTTTAATTATTTTTAATTACATTTTCTAAGTTATACAGCCGTCAGTAAGGTACAAGCATTCTTTCAGTATGCACAGTAGACATACATTATCATCATAGACATATGCAGAAAAATGCAATCATCAAATGGAAAACTGTGTCATTTAGAGTAGATGGGTGTCAATAAGCAACAAAATACATTGGAAGTATACAACAGTACTTGGATTCACAACCACGGGGGAAATGGCATATCCTAATACCATTCAAAGCAGGTAGACTTCATGATTCAGCAACAATAGGGTGTTCAAGAAAGTATGTCTGCAGCGGGCCCCATATATCGCGGGGTCATGAGGAATGCGGAAGTAATTCAGCATATGTACAAATTTGATCTTGCCAAAGGATCATATCGCCTAGCCACTCCTTAAATTTAGGTGCACAGCCGCGGCCCCACCTACAGGCCACGCGGCGCTTAGCCAAAATCAAGCAGAAGGACACAAACTTTCTATATGTGGCAGGAATGTGTTCAGTATAGCCCAGAAGTGTGATGAGTGGTGATCTGGGGATCGCTGCGGAGGTCATAGAGCCTAGGGCCTTAAGAACCTGGTGCCAGTAGTCAAACACCAAAGGGCAAGCCCACACTAGATGTAGGAAGTCTGCATGTTCCACCCGACATCTAGCACATCTATCTGAATCGAGCAGACCATATCTGTGTAGCCTAACTGGGGTATATTAACTGTGGTGAAGAAATCTGTAATGGATGACGCCCAGCCTGCTATTCGAGGATACCTGCTCGGTCTGCTTGCAACAGTGTGTCCAATGTTTGTCGGTTAATTCCTGGTCTAACTCTGCCCCCCATTTAGCTCGGGAGGTGCAGGGCGGGTAGTCTCTATCTACATACAAAGTGTGGTAAAGTGTAAATACTAAGTGTGAAGCGGAATCCGCCCGCAAGATTTGGCGGAGAGGTGTCAAAGTGGCTGGTTCAGAGGGGAACGTGGAGTGACACGCCTGTATGCCATGTCGTAGTCGAGCATACAGAAAGGTGTCAATGGTAGACGGTGGGGGATCATGACATAACTGTTGGAGGGTACGAACTGAGCCCCACAATACAGGTCGCCCCAGCTGCGAATATTCCGAGTACGTGCCATGTTTCGAAATATGCCTTCCTGCAGTAGTGCCATATCAGGGTGGTAAGTGAGCGGGAGAAGTGGGGAATATAGGCTGGGTGCTGCCGTATATTTCAAGATGCGAGCCCTAGCATTTTTTGTGCAGTCAAGAGATGTCGGACTATGCCCCCGGGGCTTGGCCTTGGAGAGTATAAAGCCATCCAATGGGATCGGGTCCGAAAGCCAATGTTCAATGGCTACATGAGGGGTGTAACGGGGGTAGTGAAACCCGTAGTGAGCGAAGTGTGCCTGCGCACTTATGTAATATAACTTAACATTCGGAATGTCCAAACCCCCTTGTGCATAAGGTCGTGTCAACGTATCCCATTGTATGCGAGGCTGCTGGCAGCCCCCGACCAATCTAATCAATTCTGACCGAAGAGTACTAAAAAAATATCACCCAGGATCATAAGGAATATTAAGCAATAAATAGAGGAGTTTCGGGAGTATGACCATTTTTATAAGAGATATGCGCCCAGCCATAGTCAAAGGCAGCGCTATCCAACGGGTAATACAACCAGTAATATGTTCTATTGCACAACCATAGTTAAGGCGCATGAGCTCTTCACGGTCTGCAGTAACATGAATACCCAAGTACTTAACCTCATCGTCACACCATACAATAGACTTTGCTCCCTTTTTCGGTGATATTACCCTGGGCTGGTTGGGTGACATGCAACACACATTCCTAGCTGCGCACTTTGAGGACGACGAGTTGCGGGAGGCCATTATGCAGATGAGGTCGGGTAGGGCTCCGGGCTCGGACGGTCTGCCCCCGGGTTTTTATAAATCATACATTGATCAGCTGCTTCCAATATTAAAAGAAGTTTTTTTTAGAGGTGCACGATTCGCAACTGCTTCCACCCTCAATGAGGGAGGACCTTATTACATCATTGTCACAACCAGCTAAACCGGCTGACCGATGTGATACAGACCCTGTTCCTATTGAACACCGACACCAAGATCCTTGCTAAGTTGTTGGCCAACCGCTTGTGCCTTCTCCTAGATAAATTGGTCCTTCCTGATCAGGCGAGGTTTATACCAGGTAGAGCAACGTCCCACAACCTTAGAATCTTGTTTTCCATCTTACAGACGGTTGATCCCAGATTAGCACTAGTGGCAGTTTTTTTAGATGCTTCTAAGGCTTTTGACTCGGTAGAGTGGGATTATCTATTTACCGTTTTACAATTCATGGGACTCCCTATAGGTTTCCTCTCCTGGGTCCGATTGGTGTACACCTCGCCTACAGCGAAGGTCTTGATCAATGGGCACACCTCACCATCCTTCTCCCTCTCCCGCGGCACTCGCCAGAGATGTCCCCTTTCCCCACTCCTTTTTGCCCTGGTAATGGAACCAATGGCGGCACGGATTAGGCAACATTTTAATCATGTAGGTCTCCATTGTTTCCTCCGTCCTGTCCTCATATCCCTCTATGCGGACGATGACCCCTCATCTCTTCCTCTCGTCGTTTCTCTCCCTGAATCCAACCCCACCAAACTTGAGCAAATAAATAATGCTTCCTGGCATAACTTCCATCCAGTTACTGAACTTGAAGTCCTCAGCGTCATTGCCAGACTTAAACCATCTTCTCACTCCAGAGACCCTGTCCCTGCCAACCTTGTCCAAGATTTAAAACACATCATTGCCCCTTATTGGACCTCTATCATCAGCTCCTCCTTTGCCAAGGATTGTGTCCCTGTTTCCCTCCAACTCGGACAAACCACTCCCATCCTCAAAAATCCTGCTGCTGACCCTAATGACCTAAATAATCTTTGGCCTATCTCCAACCTTCCTCTTCTCTCTAAAGCCCTTGAAAAATGTGCCCTGCGCCAATTAGATAAACACATTGACACATTCAATCTGTTATCTGTTGGACTCTTTACAATCAGGCTTCAGAAAGGGCTGTAGTACTGAAACGGCCATGCTCAATATAATTGATGACATCCATCAATCCCTCGACAAGGGTGAGTCCTCCCTTCTCATTCTCCTTGATCTCTCCGCTGCTTTCGACAATGTTAACCACTCTACTCTACTTAACACTCTTAACCCCTTTGCTGCTAGGCCTTCCCCCCCCCCCCCCCCCCTGTGATAAGCCTTTTTTTGGCTATTTGGGGTAGTGCGCGCTTAGGCCCCTGTAACTTTTTGACCACATAAGGTATCCACGCCAAATTTGAGTCCTTTTCTTTCAACATCATGGGAATTGTAATGGTACCCAGGGTTTGTGGTTTCCCCTGGAGGGGTCCCAGAAACTAGCCAAAATACAGCAAAAATTTGTTTTTTGGGGGAAAAATTGGAAAAAAGGGCTGCAAATGAAAGCGTCTCGGTTTTTCCCTGCAAATGGTATCAAAAAAGGGTTTGTGGGGCTGAAATCACCATTTTTCCAGCTTTTAGGGAATGACAGACTTTTGTGAGAAAACCAAAATATTTTACACAGTTTTGGCATTTTTCTGGGACATAACCTATTTTTGCTATTTTTTGTGCTTTCAACCTCCTTCCAGTTAATGGGAGAAATGGGTATGAAAGCAATAATGGATCCTGGAAAGTTATACATTTTAGAAAAGTAGACAACATTCTGAATTCAGCAAGGGGTCATTTGTGTAGATCCATCAAGATTTCTTTATAGAAACTAACAGTTAAATATAGGAAAAATTGAGGGGAGCCAAGATGGCGACCGGGACGGCAGCGTAGATTCCCGGCTCCGTGAACCTCCGCATCCCGCACGGATATCCTGCATGAGATCCTTATTCTGCGCTACGCGATCGTGTTTGTAAACGAAAGTGGCAACCGATCGTGTGATCCTGAGGTTTCTGACTGCAGTACCGCCGGAGAAATCAGCGATTGAACTTTGCGGCCCGTGCGGTCCCGAAGCCGGGACCTCGAGTGGACGCCTTGGCCGGGCGGCAGTTTAACAACAGCGGCCTGTGGTGACTGGGTGGAGTCGGTCCGCCGGAGTGTTGCTCCCCTCGGCCTGCATTTTGCTGTGGTCGCTCCCCCCCTGCTGAGCGCTGCGGACCGAGGACATGCCCGGGTGTGCGATTCTCGGATTCTGTGGTGTTTGCCCCTGCCTTTGACTGTGAGCTGGCCGGACGCCGTCCCTGGTTCGCCCTGATCCTTGCGGGCTGCTCCCGGCTTTTTGCGGGAGCTGGTCCGTGGCGGAGACGACTATTGCCCGTGACCGCGCAACGGTTGCATCTGTTCCTCCCCCAGGATCCTTGTCTTCAGCGACGTGGACCTTGAGGCGTTGGTCCCGGGGTCCTGGCCCCAATACGAGTCGGGCCTTCCCAGCGGCCATTTTGTCACTATGCAGCCTACCATCCTGTCCGCTGGGACGCAGCGGGACTGGGGGTGTGTGACGGTCGGGAGTGTGGCAGAGCGATCGGAGAGAGCTGCCCTGGGGTACGGCGACCTCCTGGAGGCCCTTGGTGCCCTTCATTACTCCTTGGCTCATGGCGCCGGGGTCCTGGGGAGGAAGCTAGATGGTGTGGTATCAGCGTTGGGACAGTGGCGGCATGCTGGTCCACCAGTACACAGTGGCTTTCCACACTGCACACAGGAGGAAGATGTTGCGGCCCCCCCGCGATTAGTGTACAGCCGGACACTCCGGACAGTATGCTACCGTGTGGTCGGCTAACTGTGGGCTTGATCTGCTCCGGAGGTATTGGACCTGAGCGGAAGATGGAGGCCTTGTCCCGTGCGCGGTCTCTGGCGGCCCAGGGACGATTCCGGCAGCGTGTGTCTCATTCGACTGCTTCAGCCTGTCTGGACCTTGTGTGCAGTGTAAATCCTGGGGCAGCACTGGAAAAGACGCCCCCCCATGAAGCGGTCCGTGCGGATGCTCAGAGACTTCCACCCCACCTGTGTGCGTCGCTTCCCGACTGTTTTTGGACACTCCTGTACCTTGGGACATCGGACATGGTGTTGGGTCGAGGGGCAGGCATGGGCAGAATTGCAAAGAGCGGTCAAGGCTGAGGCTGATCCTTCGGGAGTGGTCACCTAGTAGACAGGCGGACTCATGGTTGCGTGCTCTCATGGTTATTCGCATAGTTGGTGCATAATGCTCCCCACTCCCCCCCTCCTTTTTTGATATGATCAACTTGGTGCTGCTAATTGTTTGCCGTGGGGAGACTTCACCGTGCGGGAGGGAGAAGCCGGGGGTATGTTTTGAAGGCCCTCCTCCAGTTTTATTACATTTCTTCCGCCCCCCCGTCTGGGGGGGGCTCTTTCTTACTCCTTTTTTCCCTGTCTCTTCTATATTTCGGGTCTAGTTCCAGGGCGACAGGCACACTGCTGGGGGGTGGGGCCATACTCATTCGCAGAGGTGCAGGGTGGGGGGATGGGGGAGGGGACTCTTTAGTCTTTATCTCTTTTTCCATGGCCTCCTTTTTCTTCTCTGTTTCTTTTTGCTTGTTTTTCTGGGATCAGCGCGGTACACCTCTCTTATCGTGAATCGCTTGCTCTTAATGTGTGCCACAGTTTCCGGGGGGTTCGCTGGGCTTTAGGTACGGGGACCTGTAGGCGCAACTATCTTTGATATTTCTCCCTATCCGTACTTTCCCGTGTCTGAGCCATTGATTCAATGTATTGCTGCTTGCTGCTTGCGTCTCTTATCCTAGCCCTTATCGCTGTTGGGAAACTGTTTGGCACCTGATCCTACTGTTTTGTTTTATCATAAAATGAAAAACCTTTTCTCTCCTGGTGTCCTACCTGAGCGGCTCATTGGCCGGACTATACTGTATTGTAGACTTTGCTCTCCGAGGTGCCGCCTGTGTTTACACGTGCTTTTATTGTTCTGATTGCTTAGCGGCCGGCCCCGGGGGGTTGTAGGCCCATACGTGTAAATGATTGAAACGTCAATAAAGGTTTTTCAACAAAAAAAAAAAAAAAAAAAAAATATAGGAAAAATTGAAAATTAGTTGAAATAAACAGCCTTTTGTGTCAACATTTTCACTTGTAGCTTCTTCTAATTATGACAGCTCTTTGAAAGAAATATACCGTTACATCCGCTGGACCTTTCTGGTTGTGAGGATATATAGGACTTGTAGGTTCACAAAGAACCCGACGAAGCCAGAGTCAAAAACTGAGCAGCAATTTGCAATGGCTTTTTATTATGTACCGGGTATATATCAAATATTGTGGGAAAATGTATACATGGAAAAATCGGTATGAAAGAGACCTATGTATTTCTGAAATGGGAACAAATTATAGAGTTTAGAAACAGTAGATATTTGCACATTTTCGAAATTGGAAATACTCATACTAGCATGAGAATTATCGGTCATTTTTCAAAATGACTTATTTTTTTACACAATGCCTTTCATTTGGAAGGCAGAAATGCATCAAAAGTCAATAGGTAATAACAGTTGCTTTACGAATTTGAATTACCCTAAGTCTCCCGATAAAAATGGTACCACACTTGTGTGGGTCGGCATAGTGCCCCCGACAGGAAACGGCGCAAAACGCAACGTGGTCACACCTCTAATTTCGCAGTGAAAAATTACCCTTTTTTGGCAAAGTGCCTAGCTGTAGTTTTTGAACCAGAGCTCTGCCGGCACCTAGGGAAACCTAGCAAACCTATACATTTTTGAAAACTAGACGCCCACGGTAATCCAGGATGGGGTGACTTGACTGCCTCCCATCAGGTTCTGTTACCCAGAATCCCTTGCAAACCTAAAAAATTGACCAAAAAAACACATTTTCCCCACATTTCTGTGGTGGAAAGTTCTGGAATCTGCGTGGATCCACAAATTTCCACCCACCCCACGTCCCCAAAGTCTTCCAAGAAAAATGGTACCTCACTTGTGTGGGTCGGCCTAGTGCCCGCGACAGGAAACGGCGCAAAACATAACGTGGTCACACCTCAATTTCGCAGTGAAAATTACCCTTTTTTTGGCAAAGTGCCTAGCTGTAGTTTTTGAACCCAAGCTCTTCTGACACCTAGGGAAACCTAGCAAACCTATACATTTTTGAAAACTAGACACCAAGGGGAATCCAGGATGGGGTGACTTGCCTGCCTCCCACCAGGTTCTGTTACCCAGAATCCCTTGCAAACCTAAAGAAATGGCAAAAAACCTACATTGTCCCACATTTTTGTGGTGGAAAGTTCTGGAATCCGCGTGGATCCACACATTTCCACCCACCCCGCGCTCCCCAAAGTCTTCTGAGAAAAATGGTACCTCACTTGTGTGGGTCAGCCTAGTGCCCGTGACAGGAAACGGCGCAAAACCCAACATGGACACACCTCAGTTTTGCAGTGAAAAATGACCCTTTTTTGGCAAAGTGCCTAGCTGTAGTTTTTGAACCATAGCTCTGCCGGCACCTAGGGAAACCTAGCAAACCTATACATTTTTTAAAACTAGACACCCAGGGGAATCCAGGATGGGGTGACTTGACTGCCTCTCACCAGGTTCTGTTACCCAGAATCCCTTGCAAACCTACAAAATTGTCCAAAAAAACACATTTTCCCCACATTTCTGTGGTGGAAAGTTCTGGAATCTGTGTGGATCCACAAATTTCCACCCACCCCACGTTCCCCAAAGTCTTCCGAGAAAAATGGTACCTCACTTGTGTGGGTCGGCCTAGTGCCCACGACAGGAAACGGCGCAAAACGCAACGCGGACACACCTCAATTTCACAGTGAAAAATGACCCTTTTTTGGCAAAGTGTCTAGCTATAGTTTTTGAACCATAGCTCTGACGGCACCTTGGGAAACCTACCAAACCAACACATTTATGAAAACTAGACACCCAGGGGATTCTAGGGAGGTATGGCTTGCGTGGATTCCCCAACGTTTCCTTACCCAGAATGCCCTGCAAACCTCAATTTTAGCTGAAAAAATCACTTTTTCCACACATTTTTGGGTGGGAAAGTTGTGGCATCACCGGGCTGACACAAATTTCCTACCACCCAGCGTTGGCCCGGGTCTCCCGATACAAATGGTGCCTACACGTGTGGGAGGCACAAGTACCCACGACAAGCAAGAGCCCAAAATGTAGTGAGGCGACATCAAATTTGCCTATCACAAAACGACCTGGTTTTGAAAACGGGGTACTCTGGGTTTTTGGCCCGGTGCTCGGCGGCCACCTAGGGAATCCTACCAAACCTACACATTTCTGAAAACTAGACACCCGGGGGATTCCAGGGAGGTATGGCTTGCGTGGATCCCCCAACGTTTCCGTACCCAGAGTCCCCTACAATCCTCAATTGTAGCTGAAAAAATCACTTTTTCCACACATTTTTGTGTGGGAAAGATGTGGCATCACCGGGCTGACACAAATTTCCTACCACCCAGTGTTCCCCCAGGTCTCCCGATAAAAACAGTGCCTCACACTTGTGGGAGGCACAAGTACCCGCAACATGCAAGGGCCCAAAACTTAGTGAGGCGACATCAAATTTGCCTATCACAAAACGACCTGGTTTTGCAAAGGGGGTACCCTGGGTTTTTCTGAAAACTAGACACCCGGGGGCTTACAGGGAGGTATGGCTTGTGTGGATCCCCCAACGTTTCCTTACGAGTGAGGCACCGTTTTTATCGGGAGACCTGGGGAAACGCTGGGTGGTAGGAAATTTGTGTCAGCCTGGTGATGCCACAACTTTCCCTCACAAAAATGGGTGAAAAACGTGATTTTTTTAGCTAAATTTGAGTTTTGAAGGGCATTCTGGGAAAGGAAATGTTGGGGGATCCATGCAAGCCATACCTCCCTGTAAGCCCCCAGGTGTCTAGTTTTCAGAAATGTGTGGTTTTGGTAGGTTTCCCTAGGTGGCCGCCGAGCACCGGGCCAAAAACCCAGGTACCCCCTTTGCAAAACCAGGTCATTTTGTGATAGGCAAATTATTAGAATATTATTAGAACAGTTCTTTAAGCACAAATGCAGGGCATGAGAGCTGCAACGCACTCAAGAACAAGTATCCTCAGAATGCAAATTAAGGAAAAGGCATAATATGGGACTACCGCTGCTGGAGACGTCAGAACTCGTGTGGACAGTCACCCCTGGGGAGCTTAGCATTACCTGCGCCGCTTTGTAACCGCGAAGAGTAACAGCCTCCCACTCAGACATATATACATTGCTGTGGCCTAAAGCTTCGCTATCACTGGACAGCGAGGAGAATTGTCCTAGCAGCGCTTAATCGAGGCGGAGTTGGTACACGGACCCCATAGGTAAGTACAAGCACCCTGCACGCAGACGGTGGAGAGAAGCGAGGCAACCACAAACCGCCCTGCCTGACCAAATCTCCGGTGCAGCCCGTATGGGAACGGAACCCTTCAAAAGTAAGATCACCGTCGGGACATCGCCCCTTCTGGTGCCAATCCGCGAATGCCCACGCCGCAGCAGCTTGTAATGGGCCATATGAGAGCCAAGATGCAGCAAGGATCATTGCGAGCGAGCAGCCTGGACCCCTTGAATATGAACACTGGAGGAGTGACAGAACCTACGACCACAGCTCTGGCAGCCAAAATGGACTCAGTACTTGCAGCAGTGGAAAGGATAGGTGATGCGCTGGAACACACCAGGACCTCTTTGGAAACCAGGATAGACAAGGTCACCATGGACTTCACCCTCCTCCATGCAGACCACCGTAAGCTGGCAGAAAAAGTCACTGCGCAAGTCCAAACGCTGAAGGAGCTCCAACGTATCACACAAAGTCATACAGCTGCGCTGCAGGACTTGATAGACCGCGTCCACAACCTGGAAGACAGATGTCATACGAACACACCCACCTCGATAGGATGCGAGCGTCTGATCCACAGGAGCGACGAGAATATCTCCACACTTCCTAAACCTATGCACAGAAGAGTGAAGGCACAACACCCTTACTGTATAAAGACAAAGGAAGATGTGGGGACCCAAAACGGGGAAGGAGAAGCAAAAGGATATTATTATTATTATCCTAGCTTCTGCCTCCAGCAACTACTCTCTCACTGTTCTATGTGTATGATATTGTAATTCTCTTATTTCTTACCAGCTGGACGGATCACTGACATAATATCGACTACAAAAATATAGACTTACAAAAATATCGATACCAAAATATAGAATGCCAAAATATCGAAGTCCTATCTCCAAACAGGAAATTACAAAAATATCGAATCCAAAATATCGTTGTAAGTAATATAGTTAGTCAAAATATCGAATTTTTTAAATGTTTTAAAAGTAATGTTAAATAAATGAAATAATACATATAATTAACTGACACATACTTAAAAATACTTAAATAACAGTAAACTTAATGAATAATTAAAGTAAGTTAAAAAAAAAATTAATACATATATCTTAACGTGATATTAATTAAAAATATTCAATATTTTCTGTGTAGGATAGCGGGCGCGTAAAATTTACTATTACCACTCCAGTAAGTGCAATAGTAGGGAAAGCGTTGGATAGCGGGAGGGTAAAAATTACTATTCCCACTCCAAAGAATGCAACAGTAGGGAAAGCGTTGGATAGCGGGAGGGTAACATTTACTATTCCCACTCCAGTGAGTGCAACAGTAGGGAAAGCGTTGGATAGCGGGAGGGTAACATTTACTATTCCCACTCCAGTAAGTGCAACAGTAGGGAAAGCGTTGGATAGCGTAGGGGTAAAAATTACTATTCCCACTCCAGAGAGTGCAACAGTAGGGAAAGCGTTGGATAGCGGGAGGGTAACATTTACTATTCCCACTCCAGTGAGTGCAACAGTAGGGAAAGCGTTGGATAGCGGGAGGGTAACATTTACTATTCCCACTCCAGTGAGTGCAACAGTAGGGAAAGCGTTGGATAGCGTAGGGGTAAAAATTACTATTCCCACTCCAGAGAGTGCAACAGTAGGGAAAGCGTTGGATAGCGGGAGGGTAACATTTACTATTCCCACTCCAGTGAGTGCAACAGTAGGGAAAGCGTTGGATAGCGTAGGGGTTAAAATGACTATTCCCACTCCAGAGAGTGCAACAGTAGGGAAAGCGTTGGATAGCGGGAGGGTAAAAATTACTATTCCCACTCCAGAGAGTGCAATAATAGGGAAAACATTGGATAGCGTAGGGGTAAAAATTACTATTCCCACTCCAGAGAGTGCAACAGTAGGGAAAGCGTTGGATAGCGGGAGGGTAACATTTACTATTCCCACTCCAGTGAGTGCAACAGTAGGGAAAGCGTTGGATAGCGTAGGGGTAAAAATTACTATTCACACTCCAGAGAGTGCAACAGTAGGGAAAACGTTGGATAGCGGGAGGGTAACATTTACTATTCCCACTCCAGTGAGTGCAACAGTAGGGAAAGCGTTGGATAGCGTAGGAGTAAAAATTACTATTCCCACTCCAGAGAGTGCAACAGTAGGGAAAGCGTTGGATAGCGGGAGGGTAAAAATTACTATTCCCACTCCAGTCAGTGCAACAGTAGGGAAAGCGTTGGATAGCGGGAGGGTAAAAATTACTATTCCCACTCCAGTGAGTGCAACAGTAGGGAAAGCGTTGGATAGCGGGAGGGTAAAAATTACTATTCACACTCCAGAGAGTGCAATAATAGGGAAAGCATTGGATAGCGTAGGGGTAAAAATTACTATTCCCACTCAAGTAACTGCAATAGTAGAGAAAATAATAAATGTATTTTTATTTTTAAATTAATTAATTATTAATACAAAAACAAGTATTACCATTAATTACCAATCACACAAGAATTGATCATTTTTAAATACCAATACATTTTTGTTTAATTAATTAACAATTAATAATTAATTAACAAACAATTGTTTTTCAATAACAAACATTAATAAATGCAAATAATACCAATTAATAATTAATTTATAATATATTAATTAAGGATATACACAAATTATTTAAATAATTTTTTTTTCCCAATTATATTACTTCCCACCATATTCCCGTATAAACACAATACCCGCTACAAATATTAATTGAATACAATTAACATAATTATCAATTTACCTATTAATACTAATTAATTACCAATTAATACTAATTATTTACAAATTAATAATTAATCAACAAACAATTAATTTGCAATACCAATTAATAATTAACAGTTAACAATTAAATTACTTCCCACCCTATTCCCTTATAAACCCACAACCCGCTACAGAAGTAAAATGCAAAATTAAATTAAAGATATATTAATTAACAATATACACAAATAAATTACATAATTATTTATTTACAATTATATTACTTGCCACCATATTCCCCTATAAACACACTGCCCGCTACAAATATTAAATGAATACAATTAACATAATTATCAATTAAACAATTAATACAAATTAATTACCAATTAATACTAATTATTTACCAATTAATAATTAATCAACAACCAATTAATTTGCAATACCAATTAATAATTAACTAATAACAATTTAATTACTTCCCACCCTATTCCCCTATAAACCCACAACCCGTTACAGAAATAAAACGCAAAATTAAATTAAAAATAATTAATAATTCCTATAAATTATTATTTAATAATATATAATTAAATTACTTCCCACCCTATTCCCCTATAAACCCACAACCCGCTACAGAAGTAAAACGCAAAATTAAATTAAAAATAATTAATAATTCCTATAAATTATTATTTAATGTACTATAATTAAATTACTTCCCACCCTACTCCCCTATAAACCCACAACCCGCTACGGAATTAAATTACAAAAAAATAAAAAAACATAAAATTCAATAATTTAAAAATATTCTAACATACATTCCAATATTAATACATACTTTTAACACATATACTAACACTTAAAACACTATAAAAAAATCGATATTTTTAACAACTATATTATTGCAATCGATATTTCTTACCTGTTTTTCGATATTCTTCACCACTATGTTTTTGCAAGTCGATATTCTGTCCATTCGATATTAAAAACTCGATATTCTTGCTACTCGATATTTTTTTTTCGATATTATGTCTATTTACCCAGCTGGACATCTTATGAGGCTTTCCCATGAATAACTGGAATACTGCAGAGTACATTTTCCATACAAGAGGGGCTTATGCCTGGCACAACTCAAGGGGCTTCTTCGAGGAGTAGGAGGCGAATTAAGACCTAACTGGTGAAGGCACTTCTAAAGGGGGAGAGGAAAGAAAGAGGAGAACCCTTCTAAGCAGAGGACCAACCACAATCAACTATGTATCTCCAATGTCTATTGCATAGACAATATTCGTGTCACCAGGACCCAAGAGTTGACGCTTGCACAATAGTCCCAGGGGAAGAAGGTGGTAGAATCAGCTACTGCAGCGCACACCACGCGTGTAAAAATGCAAGAAGCCTAAACATTCGACAATACATGAAATGTCGCTATCCCCAACGCGCACAGCGCGTGTTAACTGCAATATCAAAAGGAAATGAAAGGACGTTACTCAAAAGAACCATACGCTCACCGCGCGTCACCTAGCAGTTCTCGGTCCAATAAACAAACACACGTACTCGTGTCAATTTTCTGTACAGCAACCAAAAGTCTGGGGATTCTGTATGATGAAAGGGAGGGAGTATCAAGTCTGCAGCATATATCTACGAATTCCCCAGGGCATAAAATGAGGGAGAGGAAACCCGAGAAAGGAGTGAGCACAGGGGAAAGGCTAGCCGTTACAACCATGGCTACAAACACAGCAGTAACGCTTACCACGCGGTTGGGGGAGGAACCAGGAGAGAGTTATAAAGCGGAGCAATCCTCTCGCCAAACAACTCGAAATAACACCGACCGTGCCCTTCTTCACAGCGAAACACCAATGCGGAACATTCAATGATAATCAGGAACAAGGAGAGATGCGACCGACCAGGCAACAGGATACAAGGAACTGAAAGCCAAGCACTGGCTTCTTGGCAACGCCCCGTATTTAAAGAAGGGAGCGTATACAAAGTCCGCCTCTCTAGTCCTCAATCAGGGAGCGTCTGCAAAGTGCCTGTCATCTTGTATTAAACTTTATTGTTCCCAAACATCCAAGAGGTCAGACAAGGAGCTCGATGTGTAACAGTTCTCCCACCCAAAGGCCTATTCACCGGGCGGGGTTTGTTAGGGTGAAGGGCATGAAACCTTTGTACCAGAACAGGAGTATGTACATGTTCAGCGGGTTCCCAGGACCGATCCTCCGGAGGGAAGCCTAGCCAATCAATTAAATACTGCAATTTACCCCTATATCTACGGGAATCAAGAATCCTTTTCACTGTATATTCCAATTCATTACCTACTAAAACGGGGGGAGGTGGTACTTCAGGATCTGATGAGAGCTGACATACTTTCAGTAATGACACGTGAAAAATGGGATGTATTTGCATTTCTGCTGGTAACTCCAACTTCATGGAAACAGGAGAAACTATCTTATTTATCTTGTCCTATGAACCTAGGTTGCAATTTACGAGGACCTTCTAATCGTAAATTCTTGGTAGATAACCATACCTTATCCCCTGTCTTATAATCAGGGGCTTGACGACGATGTTTATCTGCCTGTCTCTTCATGGTGTCTTGTGTCTTTTTTAATTCTCTAGAGGCCTCTTCCCACATCTGTACCAAATTCTTATGATGTTGATGGACTGCAGGGATCTGATCTAAGTGACAGGGAACAGGGAGAGGCAGGAATCGAGGGTGATGGGCCTGTGCAAGAAAGAAAGGAGAAACACCAGTGGCCGAATGAACAGAGTTATTGTACGCGAATTCAGCCAAAGGTAATGCATGTACCCAATTGGAAGTAACGGTGGAGAGCAGACATCTAAGGTATTGTTCCAGGGTCTGATTAGTTCTTTCGGTTTGCCCGTCTGTCTGTGGATGATAGGCTGTGGACAACCTATGATCTATCCCTAAGGCCGTACACAGCCCCTTCCAGAACCTTGAAACAAACTGAGCGCCTCTGTCCGTTATGATCACGGACGGGACTCCATGTAAACGAATGACTTGCTCTATGAAAATCTGAGCCAGTTCTTTTGACGTGGGCAGTTTTTTCAAAGGAATGAAGTGTGACATTTTGGTAAATAAGTCAACCACCACTAGAATAGTAGTATATCCCTGCTCTTGGGGCAGTTCTGTAACGAAGTCCATGCTGACAGTGTGCCATGGTACAGAAGGAAATGAAATAGGATGCAACATACCGGCAGGAGGAGTATGTTGAGAGTTTTGTCTAGCACACACACCACATTTTGAGACATAACACATAACATCCTTATTTAATCACTTCCACCAAAACCATCTTTTGCACAACTGCGCTGTCTTTTCTCCCCCTGGGTGACCGGTTAAAGAAGTATCATGACACCATTTTATTATCTGTTGTTGAAGAGGGACCAAAGGAATATAGATTTTTCCATCGTATAAATATAACCCATCTTTAATGGTGCATAGATCAGTGTTTACCCATTCAAGAGGAGATATATCCCCATAAGCTGTCATTAATTGGGATAAAAAGGTTTCTGTTGATTGGCCCTTTAGACTACTCCCCACTATCTTGGAACTCGGAATGAGGGGAGGCGGTTCTGTTATTAGGACCTTGTGTTCCGCTCCCAATCTGGATAGAGCATCAGCTTTCCCCTGCTGGTTTCCTGGACGATAAGTGATGATATAGTCGTACTCACTAAAAAACAGTACCCATCTCATCTGGCGAGGGGTTAAAGCATTAGCTGCCTTAAAAAACTGTAAATTGTGATGATCAGTGTAGATCGTAATGGTATGTGGAGACCCTAATAAATAGTGTCTCCATTCCTGAAAAGCAAGTTTGATAGCCAATAATTCTCTTTCGCCAATGGTGTAATTCTGCTCTGCTGGAAGTAGGTTTTTTGAGAAATAGGCTATAGGATGCAAACAACCTGTAACAGGGTTACGTTGTGATAACACCCCCCCAACGGCATATTGAGAGGCATCCGCTTCCACAAAGTAGGGCTGTGTGTTGTCAGCATGACGCACCACAGGTGCTGTGGTGAACTTATCTTTTAGCTGAGAGAAGGCGTTTTCGGCTTCTTCTGACCACACAAAAGCCTTACCTTTCCGTAAAAGTCTGGTAATGGGAGTGATCAATTCAGAAAAATGATGTATGAATCGTCGATAAAAGTTGGCGAAGCCTAAAAAGGATTGCACCTCCTTCACAGACTTTGGACTAGGCCATTTGACTAATGCTTCGATTTTCTTAGGGTCCATGAGTATACCTTCAGGTGATATAACAAATCCCAGAAAATCCACCTTATTCGTGTGGAAACAACTTTTATCAAGTTTGGCAAAAAGATGGTTTTCTCGTAATCGCCCAAGGATCTTCTTGACATGCTCCACATGTTCGGATTCGTTCTTGGAGAATATTAATATGTCATCAATGTACACAATCACGAAAATATCTAAGTATTCTCTTAAAATGTCATTGATAAAATATTAGAATGTCGCAGGGGCATTACATAATCCGAAGGGCATGACACAATACTCGAATAAACCGAATTTTGTGCAAAAGGCGGTTTTCCACTCATCGCCTTCTTTGACTCTTATTAGATGGTATGCTCCTCTTAGGTCTAACTTGGTGAAGATAGAGGATCCTCGCACTTGATCCAGTAATACTGGTATTAAAGGCAAAGGATATTTGTTCTTGATGGTCGCCTTATTCCAAGCACGATAATCAAGGCAGGCTCTTAGGCCCCCTTCACGTTTAGGAATGAAGAAGGGGGGAGAAGACACTGGGGACGTAGAGTGTCGTATGAACCCTTTATCTAACATGTCCTTAAGGTATTGCTGGAGGTACGTTGTTTCTGACTCAGTCAATGCATATACTCTACTCACAGGCAATTCGACTCCAGGAATCAGGTCTATTCTACAATCATAATTCCTGTGAGGAGGCAAGACGGAGGCTTTTTCTTCATCAAACACCTCCCTGAACTCGGTATACATAGAGGGCAGAGTATCCAGTTTATTCATGGCACAACACACTGGGGATTCCCATTCATGAGCCTCCTTATAGCAATGCAACATGCAATGAGCAGATCTTAACGTGACCGTGCGACCAATCCAGTCGATAAGAGGATTATGTACCTGCAACCAAGGCACTCCAAGTATAGCCCCAAAACTAGGGGTGTCAATGTGATCGAACATTATTTGTTCAGAATGTCCGTTGCTGCATACCATGGTCAAAGCAGGGGTGTGATAGGTTATCAACCCAGAGAATAACTCTGTTCCATCCACAGCTCTTATGGGTTCGGGTTTTGCCTTGGGCACAAATGGGATATTCAGTGTACGGGCCAACTGAATATCTAAAAAATTACCTGTCGCCCCAGAATCCAACAGGATGGATAATTTCTTGCGACATTGAAGGGATAAGATGAAAACTACTGCTATCGTGAAATGACGAGCCACAGGCGTAGATATACTCGCCACCTTTACAGAGACCGTATCACCCAACACACTTGAAGAAATGGTCTCTTCTTTCTTCAAGTTCTCTCGTTTCCCGCTAAGAGGGTTTCCTGACACACGGCCACAGTCTTGGGACTTGTCCCTAATTTGGCAGGACAATTCCGAGCATAATGTCCTCCCTTACCACAATACAGACAGAGATTCTATTTTCGACGTCTGTCTTTCTCTTCTACCGTTAATGGATTTCTCATCCCTCCAATCTGCATGGGTTCACAGGTGTCTTTATGATCCTTACTGTCTTTCTTGTCCCCTTTTACTATCATGAAGCGAGCGAGAGTTCCTTTCGCCTTTTCTCCTCGTCTTTCTGTCAATCTATGACTAAGCTTTACTGCTAAATCTATAAAGGCATGACAATCATCCGGTGGGTCTACTATGTGAGACAATAAATCTTTTAACTCATCATTCAATCCCCTATAAAACAATGAGGTGCGTTTTTCATCAGGCCATTGGGTCTCAACTATTAATCTATTGAACTCAGTTATATAATGGAGAATGTCCTTATTGCCTTGTTTCAAGGTCAACAGTTCACTATCACTGGCTTGAACATAGGTGTGCCGTGCAAACAGGCTCTTCATTTTCTCTTTCAAGAGAACAAAGCTGTACAGGAGAGGATCATTGATTTCAACTAAAGGCACTGCCCAATTGGCAGCATTACCCCCTAAATATGACACAACAAAGGCCACCTTAGCGGCATCGTCTGGAAAGGCAGCAGCCTTACACAAGAAATGTAATTGACATTGATTAAGAAACACACTAAATTTAGTACTATCTCCATAAAATCTTTCTGGTACTGCCAATGGAACAGGGACAGGAGTATGCACTGAGACCTGTAATGTTTGAGGATTGGAAGGGCTAGCAGAAACAAAGTCGCCAGACGATAAAGGAGCCGTAAAACGGGCAGGTTGAATATACGTACGTTTACTCTTGACTGAGGCGGTTTCCGCCGTACTATCTCTACTCTGATGTTTTTCTAATTCCATATGTAGATGTTGGTTTTCTGCTCTAAGTCTCCCTACCTCTCTTTGTAAGTCTACAAGAGCTACGGCCAAGTCATCGACCGTGGGGGTGGAGAGCGGCGTCTCCATTCCCGCACCAACTCCTTCAGGATTCATCGTCGCTCGGGTGGATCTAATTCGTGGGCTTGGCTTTCTGTCATACGAACACACCCACCTCGATAGGATGCGAGCGTCTGATCCACAGGAGCGACGAGAATGTCTCCACACTTCCTAAACCTATGCACAGAAGAGTGAAGGCACAACACCCTTACTGTATAAAGACAAAGGAAGATGTGGGGACCCAAAACGGGGAAGGAGAAGCTTCAGGTCCCCCAGCTGATTTCCCTCATGGGCGGGAGTAAGGAAGAACCTAGGGGAGACAAAAGGATATTATTATTATTATCCTAGCTTCTGCCTCCAGCAACTACTCTCTCACTGTCCTATGTGTATGATATTGTAATTCTCTTATTTCTTACCAGCTGGACATCTTATGAGGCTTTCCCATGAATAACTGGAATACTGCAGAGTACATTTTCCATACAAGAGGGGCTTATGCCTGGCACAACTCAAGGGCTTCTTCGAGGAGTAGGAGGCAAATTAAGACCTAACTGGTGAAGGCACTTCTAAAGGGGGAGAGGAAAGAAAGAGGAGAACCCTTCTAAGCAGAGGACCAACCACAATCAACTATGTATCTCCAATGTCTATTGCATAGACAATATTCGTGGCACCAGGACCCAAGAGTTGACGCTTGCACAATAGTCCCAGGGGAAGAAGGTGGTAGAATCAGCTACTGCAGCGCACACCACGCGTGTAAAAATGCAAGAAGCCTAAACATTCGACAATACATGAAATGTCGCTATCCCCAACGCGCACAGCGCGTGTCAACTGCAATATCAAAAGGAAATGAAAGGACGTTACTCAAAAGAACCATACGCGCACCGCGCGTCACCTAGCAGTTCTCAGTCCAATAAACAAACACACCTACTCGTGTCAATTTTCTGTACAGCAACCAAAAGTCTGGGGATTCTGTATGATGAAAGGGAGGGAGTATCAAGTCTGCAGCATATATCTACGAATTCCCCAGGGCATAAAATGAGGGAGAGGAAACCCGAGAAAGGAGCGAGCACAGGGGAAAGGCTAGCCGTTACAACCACGGCTACAAACACAGCAGTAACGCTTACCACGCGGTTGGGGGAGGAACCAGGAGAGAGTTATAAAGCGGAGCAATCCTCTCGCTAAACAACTCGAATTAACACCGACCGTGCCCTTCTTCACAGCGAAACACCAATGCGGAACATTCAATGATAATCAGGAACAAGGAGAGATGCGACCGACCAGGCAACAGGATACAAGGAACTGAAAGCCAAGCACTGGCTTCTTGGCAACGCCCCGTATTTAAAGAAGGGAGCGTATACAAAGTCCGCCTCTCTAGTCCTCAATCAGGGAGCGTCTGCAAAGTGCCTGTCATCTTGTATTAAACTTTATTGTTCCCAAACATCCAGGAGGTCAGACAAGGAGCTCGATGTGTAACAACAGAGCAGAAGATGCGGAGGGCCGCTCCCGCCGCAACAACATTCGTGTGGTGGGCTTGCCGGAAGGCGAAGAGGGAAGAAACTCGGAGCAATTCACGGAGTGATGGCTGCGCGATCTCCTGCCCCAGGGAACATTGTCAATGGAATTTGCGGTTGAAAGAGCCCACCGCATACCGGCACAGAAACCCCAACCAGGAGCCAGACCACGACTGTTCATTTTTAAGTTACTCAACTACAGGGACAGGGATGCGGTGCTCCGTGAGACACGCAAGATGGACAACCTGAAGGTGAGCGGCAGCCAAGTTATGCTCTTCCCCGACTACACTGCTCTGGTACAGAGACGTTGAAGCAATTACACAGCGGTGAAATGTCAGCTCAGAATCCTGGAACTGCCTTACTCGCTGTTGTTCCCAGCCCGACTACGAGTGGTCACGAAAGAGGGGACCTGCTTCTTTGACTCACCTGAGGAGGCGTGGGACTGGCTGGAGGAGTCAGGACTGTGGTCGGGTGTGAGGCCCTCTGGCTCAGATGGCGACAACTCAGCGGGCAGAAGAACCAGACGAAGACGGCGACGGGGGACTATGAAGAAAGCAAAATCTGGGACAACAACCCCGAGCCCGGAGAACATAAGGAAGGAAACACAGGACGCCATAGAAGCGGTCAGAACTCTCGGATCCCCACACCCCAAAGAACGAGCGGACTCTTACGCATAAGACATGTTAATGCCCAGTGGCTCCTCATCTCCATCAACAGAGGTATCTGAGGATCTCGGCTTGCCAGTGGTAACCCCACAAACTGCAGATGGCATCATATGAACTAGTGACATCGAGTTGGACTCTGCCATAGACAGCCTACGCAAGTAGAACTCCATTTGTTAGCCTTTACGCTCTTGATTGTTGCTGGGTGGAGGGGTGGGCCTACTGGGTTGAATGAAGTGCCCGGCTTGCACAGCGCCAGTACAGTAACAACACTCCCGTCATTGGTCACGATATGAATATCACCAGGAACAGGAAGGGGGAAACCACTCATCTGATTCGCCGGCTAGGCCTACATATTACTGGTCCCAAGCAATGACACAGGTGTTTATATGGATGGCACATCACGCATATAGGAACTGGGGGGATGGCCATAGCGCAGCATCACTAGTGTGCGCACCCCAATAGGCAACACACTGACCTAGTTCACACTGTTCAACAGTTACAGAGGTTTGGACGGGCATCACGAAAAATCTGCCCCAGATGTTACGATGTTCTTAGTTCCTCTATTGTTTTTGTTGCAGCACACCGACACGCCTAGAACTCTCCCTGACCTTCGTACCCTGCGGCGCGGCCCGTCCCTGGCTTTCCTGTGGACTCGACTCATTAGGGATGACATGAGCTGACATAATCATGTGGAACATACGTGGCATGTGCACACCTACACGTTGCTACTCCGTATTCGCATACCTCCAGAGGCACTCGGCTGCAATTGCTTTCCTTCCCGGAAACACGCATGACACAACCAGAACTAGATAAACTGAGCAAGCGCTGGAGGGGTCAGGTGTACGGCACAACATACTCGGCGCACGCGAGGGGCACATTAATCTGGGTGAGGGCGGGCACCCCGTTAATCTGCACGTACATGATGGACCCCGACGGCAGGTACACTCTAGTGCGGGGGACACTTAATTGGTCAACAAATATTGTTGGGCTCCATATACTCTCCGAACACTGACCAGTCCTCATTTCAAGCGCAGTAGTCCACAAAGCTGACCCCCTACGTTGGGCTCCCTGGTTGCTAGGTGGGGATTTCAATTCGGTGTTAGATGTGCACACGGACGGATCCTTCCAACCCCTCCGAAAGACAACAGCTGTATCAAACGTGCAGGCGCTCACAAACTGGCTATCACACTGGACATTACTAGACCTGTGGCGTGCCTTGCATCCTAATGATCGTATCTATTCTTATTATTCTGCAGTGCATGACCTACATGTGCGGTTGGACAGGGTAGTGGGCTCCCAGTCACTAATCCCGCTGGTTGAGGGTACGGAATACCTAGGGCGGACACACTCTGACCACAATCCTATGAGGCTCCAGCTAAACTGGGAACCTGATCGTCCTCCCATACCCACTTGGCGACTCCAACCGGCTGCACTGGAAGACCTGGAATTCCGTGCATCCCTGGAGATGGCTGTTCTGGAGTATTTTGAGCTTAACGAGGGGACGGCGAGTAACACACTAGTAGAAGGGGATGCTCACAAAATAGCTGTCAGGAGTCATTGTCTCGGTGCCACATGGAACATACGCAAGCAACTAACATTATCGCTCACTCGTCTTGAGTCACAATTACTCCAATATGAGCAGGAGGGAGAGGGTGGAGGTCTACACCGTCTGGAGGACCTTAGGGCGCAACATGCGGAACTCATGTAACGACTAAGATGCCACAACTATGCAGCCCACACGGCTCGTACCCACGCTAAAGCAGATAGGGCAGGCCATCTACTAGCCTGGCTGCTAAAACAGGAAAGTAACCATGCCCGCATCGGAGCCATATGCACACCTGAGGGAGCCCTGGTATATACGCAGCGAGAGATACACAAGGTGATGTCTGATCATTACACGCAACTGTACCGATCCAAAGGGCGTTGCTCCGGCCCAGATCTGGAGAAGTTTTTAGAGCCTACCCACCTTCCCACGATCTTGGAAGCACACCAAGAGGAGCTAGATGGTCCCCTCACTTTGGAGGAGATCGGGAAAGCGATTGGGTCCATGGAGTCTGGGAAAACGCTGGGACCGGACGGCCTCCCTGCGGAATACTATAAGGCCTACCGGGAGACTCTAGCGCAGCGGCTGTATACCCTTTACTCCACAGCCTTGGAAGAGCACACACTGCCCCCATCGATGCGCGAGGCCTACCTGGTGTCCCTGCTCAAACCAAACAGGGACCCCAAAAACCTGGGATCATACAGACCCCTGGCACTCCTCAATGTGGACTATAAAATTTTCGCCAAGGTGTTGGCAGAACGCCTGGCGCCAGTGATACCTGAGCTAGTCCACAGCGACCAAAATGGCTTTGTGCCTAACCGTAGTACATCACTGAATTTACGGAGGTTTTTTAGAGTGGCATCGGATAGCATACAGGAGTGGCCCAGGGCAGGATGCCTTGTGCTGGATCTCGAGAAGGCCTTCGACTATCTGGAGTGGAGCTACCTTGCGGCGGTATTAACGTGGTACGGGCTGGGTTTGGGATTCCTCCAGATGGTTGACCTATTATACAAAAATCCCGCTGTTAGGGTACGAATGGAGCTATACATCTCTGATGCCATAGCAATATGCAGGGGCACCAGGCAGGGGTGCCCGCTTTCACCCCTCCTGTTTGCGCTCGTAATTGAGCCCCTGGCAGCGGCACTAAGAGCGATGCTAGGAGATGGAATACCCCTGGGAGACGCGATACATCAGGTGTCGCTGTACGCAGATGACCTCTTGGTCTTCGTGAGGGATGTGGGAAATATACCAACTCAGCTGGCGCACACATTACGTGACTTCGCCTCTCTTTCAGGACTCAGAGTAAATGCCAACAAGTCCTGCCTTTACGCATTCCAGGGGGACACTCAAGATCCGGGGAACATCTTGGACGGTATAAGGGTGCAGTGGAAAGCTGATACTTTCCGCTATCTAGGAATCCAGATATATCGTCAGCCGGCGGACCTTATTGATGGTAATCTGGGACGTGCTGTGACAGCCATCAAATCGCAAGTACACTTCTGGAAAACGCTCCCACTAACAGTCGCTGGCAGGGTAGCATTATCCAAGATAGTGATCCTTCCCCGCCTTCTGTACTATTTCGCCAACCTGCCAATATATATCCCAGCGGCCTTCTTTACCACGCTCACTAAAACTACTTAGGGACTTCCTCTGGGGCAACGCGCGCCACAGGATAGCACTGACTAAGTTGTATTTGCCCACTGATCAGGGAGGCCTTGCTGCGCCTGGTTTCGAGCATTACTATTTGGCTGCACAATTACAGTGGATAGCCCGCTGGCGAGCAGACAGAGGCCGTGAAGACCCTGCGACCCCAACTCCCCTTCTCGCTCTGGACTATATTACTAAACTCTTTCGTCCAGCCCCTAAAGCCCCAACGCCGGCACCGCTCCTCATGGTGGAGGCTTATAAATGCTACCGTCCTAGTTTACACCTCACCAGAGCACTAGTCCCCTACGCACCGGCCATACCACTAGAGGGTTCCCCAGCGGGTCTGGGGTGCTTACACCTCCGAACTTGCGGAATGGCGCGAAGCTGACATACAGACCTTGGGAGATCTGTACCGGGACGGCACACTCATACCATATGAATCTCTGGTTGAAGAGACGGGGCTGCCACCGGGGCAAATCATGCGTCTCCGCTCCCTGATTGCGACACTGACCTCTACATGGGGGGACATTTTGGAGGAACCGACCCGGCACCTCACCATACAATATCTTTACGTTATGTGGCGTGGCAGGCACTTGATTCTATGGTTTGTGGCTTCCTTACGTATGCACGCAGCAATAAGTCTGGAACCACTATGCCGAAAATGGGAAACAGACCTGGAGCGACCACTAGAGGATAGGGAATGGGATAAGATACTAAAGAGCCCAACGCGCATACCCAGAAACATGAGGTTCCGCCAAATACAACTGTTTATAGTCTACAGAGCATACCAAACACCCGAGAAAATAAACAGGTACTTTCACCCAGTGCTTAATTTGTGCCGGAGCTTTCCGGGGCTTAGCTCCGGCACTTATTGCTCAGGGCCGGGTCTATGACACACCTGCGAAGTAGGGGTGAGGAGGAAAAACAAGGTCAGAAAAGCAAATGCAGAACCAACTGCGAAAAAAGACAAACAATCAACCCATGTATGTGGTAAAGCAATACATGCTGGCGTTTGCAAAGATGTGGTAGGTTAAAAGAAACAATGGAAAGAGATCTCAGGGAAAGCGATGGAAGAAAGCAACGCATTAGTTGAAAGGTGACTCTGGAACTTGGGGACCTGGGTTTGAGCCGCTTTGCGCCGTTTGAATTACAACATGCGTTGAAAAAGGGCTGCTCGCTGCTGAAGGTGGCCGTGTCCTTTGCAAATGAGTGACCCGCAGCACCTTTCCGGCCTTCTGCAAAACTCATGCTCGGATGCGCTGGGCATGGACTGCCATTTTCAGAAGAGCTCCAAAGTGTGCCTGCTTCCAGCAACCACACACCTTGAACAGTGGGACAATTCATAACAAATGCGACCACTAGTGCTAATAGGAACTAGTTGGAGGCACTGCTTTTTCAGGCGCATGTTTTTTTAATGTTCAGTAAACCGAGTCGGTGCTATGTACTGTTTGTGTAATTATCATAACAAGCCAGAATACAGTCCGTGCCTTTGAGACACACAGCTTCTCAGTCCCAGCACTTTTCCTTCAGTGTAAACACTGCCCCTAACCAGATTCTGCTGCAGTACCCACAATAATGGTGCTGTTAACGGTCGCCTTTTCACGCGGGCAGGGTTGTGACGCATCTGAAAACAGAGAGGCAAAAACACAGTTTGATTGGGTCCTCTGCAAAATGGGGCGAAAGGACCACAGGGTTCCAATTAACTGCTGTAAAACTGCAAGCAATGAGAACTCAGTAACACACTTAGCAGATATTGAACTGCCTCGAGGCAGTCAGTGTCCCTTCCTCAATGAGGAACGCCCCTAATACTTGCGAGCCTGAAGAGGGTCGTGTTTAGAATCCTACACAATTGGCATCTTTACTTTCTGTGTGCCCCATTACTTTGCCAGCTGCGGTTACCCTTCTGCAGATCGCGGGCACTCATAATAGGTTCCCACCAGCCTCATGTTTTCATCCAGTTACACATACATCTCAGGACAGGCATAGGTGAGGACCCTTCCAAGGCGAGGCTCTTGAAAACCCCTTCGCCACCTCTCAATCTGGCCTCATGCATTTCATACCTCCTCGGCAGCAAAGAAAAGGGCATGGGGACAGAAAATGCCAATTTCTCACCAACTGGGCTTGATTAAAATAAATACAAACCGCTGTTAATTCATACACGGTTAAAGTGTCGGTGTCATCACAGTGATAATGGGGATGAATTCTCACAAAGTGAGTCCCTCAGTATAAACGAGGAGTGTCTTAGAACAACGGTGCTTTTAATGTCACATCCCTGAAATCACCATGAGTTTGCTGTGCAAACTAATTAAAAAAGATATATTTTTGAATTTTGAGTATTATATACTTTCGAAACTTGTAAAGTAAATGCCAACTCACATGGCGTGGTGGCAAAGTGTTTGTCACGATATATATATCGGCACTTCACACTGTCTCTCGGTGAAGACCTGATATCATCACACAGTAAACCCATCCCTGGGTAATCAGTTCCCTGCCAGTTAGGTGATTTCCCTCACAAATCGGCAATATTTTTTCTCATATGTGCGGTAAAAATCACCACTGGTGGGTCACTGATTGATTGGGCAGGTATTGGTCGTCTGACTCCTGTGTGTGCATAAACCTTTTTAGGTCTCGCCTGACCCAGCGCATGCGCTGGTCTGGCGAGACTTATTGAGAGGGCTCCAAAAAGTGCTACCAGGCCAGCCTAGAGCTACAGTGCATGTGCGCTTTGCCGCAATTACTTTCACTTTCGCGGCCTCACGGCCGCTTTGATGTTTGATCGTGATCCCGATCGCGATCACTTTAACTTTCGCGGCCGCTTTGCATAGCCAATAGGTCTCGCTTTTGGGACCTTATAAGTATTTAGTTATGCAACTGTTGCATGGCTAAACACTTATAAGGTCCCAAAGGCGAGACCTATTGGCTATGCCAATGCTTGTTAAATTTGCCGCCACACAGCCTCTGCCCGCCTTATCACGAGGAACTGGCACACACACACTGAGAGAAACTACCTGGGCTAGGACACGTCCATCAATCACAGTAGGAAGCCCGTCTCTCATTAGCCTGAGGGGGACCAATGCAGAGATTAGTGTCCCCACTTTTTGCCCGCCCCTTCGCCCCAGCATACTGCGCAGGTGCTAGCCAGTGATTTCAAAGAAGAAGAAACTGAAAGCAGCGTTTCTGACTCGTGACTCAAGCATTGAAGAAGCAGGCCTCAGGTTAATTATGGCGGCGCAGTAAGTAATGATTTTGCCTTATCTAAGCCCCTGGAAATCAGAATGATATGCAAATAGCACGAGTTGCTAGTAAACTCCAGGTTTGCAAACTACAAAACATTAACTTATATTTGGAAATGAATTTACTCACATATAGCTTTACATTGTGTCAAGCGAGTTCATCTGCCCCAGAGTTGGGGAGTGTGCAAAATGTAAAAAGTGAGTTTGTGGATGTTCGCAAACGTCTACAAGCCCATTCCTAACCTGAATCTGATCATAGATTGACTCCAGGCAAGGGCAGAAGTCACTAGGCATCCAGTTTGTTCCTATAATTGGTGGGTTTTACAGGAAGTGTGTCTGCACAGGAAAAATATTTTGTCTGTGGAAGAAAGTTTGTAGGTTTAAATACAAGTTTGCTAAGCATCTCTTTTACTATTCTGTGGTTAGCGAAGCAGACAATGGAGATGTTTTTATGTTGTAACTAATAGATTTTGTAGAAATTTTGACACGAAGTCTACTGAAAAGATTTTGTAAAGGAGGGGTAGACGAGTGATAGAAGACAGGAGACAAGCGACTGCAGCGACTGTTGACGTCAGAAAGACCGCGCTCTGATTGGATAGTGAATCAGAATAGTGTTCGCGCTAGGATTGGTGCGTTGGTGTGAGCTGCGCAAGGATTGGAAGAGCTATTCTAGTGACGTAGACGCTCCAGGATTGGTGTGTTAGTGTGAGTCGCGCTGCAATTGGTTGAAAATTCGTATTGTATATTTATAATACGGAAAGAGTAGAGAGTTTGGTAAAGCTAAAATGTATTACCAAGAGAGAAAAAGAAGAAAACATTCTTTGGAAAAATCAAAAAGTGGTTTAACAAGGATAAAGATGTTAAAACGAGAGAGGGTGAGTTGTTACCTCCACCGAAAACACCTGCATCCTTCATGGCTGCAAGACATGGGTTTCATACCTGTATATGGTTGGAGAATTGGGTTAGGTATACTAAAGAAGATGGTGTTCTAGCATTTCCAGAACATGGTTCATTTAATCTGGCCGTGTTGAGAAATTTACGGGAAAAGATGTTATGTCTAGACCCGAAACCAAGACCTACACAGTTCGAGGCTTTAGTGGAATGGGAAGAGGAAGTACATGAGAGAAAAAAACAGAGATCTGGAGGGTACTGCAGGTACATGTTTGGGAGGAGACATGATCGTGAGACTCATCATGATCGAATGAAAAGATGGCGAGATGTTAGTATGTCAGAGGGATTATATCCGATGAGAACAGTTGAAGGAGGAGTAGAAAGGGTTCCTGAGTCAGAAATGAGAAGATATGGAGAATATGAGGATGAGGTCTTGAATGACATGATTTATAAGAGACCACCTCCATATAGACCAGAACCGGACAAAAGCACACCAGTTGTTTCTCCGATAAGAGATACAGTTTGTGTTAGTGAGACAGAAAATGGGACACCTGAGGTAAGAAGTGATCATTACCTTGATGAGAATGCCAGACAATTAGCCAGAACTACAACAGAGTTGACAGAGAAGATTAGGGAGTTAACAAAGAATCTAGAAGCTGTTACGGTGCCTGTAACAATAGGTCCGGTTATGCCTGTGTTTGACAAACAGAGGACAGGTGAGAATGGACTGGTGATTCCATATGTTGGAAATAATTTGACAAATTCAGTTGGTCCTTCAGGAGATTCAGGCAAAAGAGCAGAAAGAAGTGACCTGAGACAATCCAGACATGACACATGTAGTGAAATACTGGATGCTAGTGAACCTAGTTGTTCAGGGATGCCAATTTTAGAACCACAAAAGAGAGTGGTTCCAGTGAGGAAAACTGCTGAAATATCAGTTGATGATTTGAATGATTGGATGAAGGTTCTTCAGAAAAAGGATAAAGACTCACAAGCAATTGATGTGGTTAAGTTACGGGTAGAATTAGAAGAGCTTGTTACAGGAACAGTTCCAACAGAAATTCTGAAGAGTCATCATGATGGTGAGCTAATGTTTATGTGTAAGAACATTACCTGGAGAGCAAGGAATACACATGACAGGCTAAGAGCAATAGCGAAGGAGCAGGGAGTTGACATTGATAAAGTGAAAGTTTTACAAAGAACTTACAGGATGGATTTTACAGAGAAGGATATTGAAAATTTGAATGCTACTGGTAGAACAGGACAGATTAAGGAAATGGTAGCATTATTGCGAAAATGGGGTGATGTAGAAAAGTGGAAGGATAGGTGGTATAAGAAAAGAGAGGAATCTGAAGATAGAACAACTTATTCAGCATTTCCAGTGAGAGAAAAAGAGAAACCAGTGGATAATTATCCTATGAGAGAAATACCTGGAGGAGGATATGTACATGTTCCATGGACCAGACAGGATATTTTATCATTCACGAATGATTTCCCTCGATTGAGAGAAAAGCCCGTCGAGTGGTATAGGCAGGTAGATAGGTTTGTGAAATTGTCAAAAGTGCTGTGGGTTGACCTGAATAGTCTGTTTGATATAATTGTTCCAGCAGACTTGTGGACTGAGTGTAAAATAGTTGTGAGTTGGCCTACTGAGGAATATCCAAGAGATCCAAGAACAGGGGCACCAGATCCAGAGGTAATGAGAAAATATGATCAGGTGATGGTATACCTGAAGAGTAAAGTACCTGCAAAAGAGACAGACTGGGTTAAAATAGATCGAACACAACAGGAAGCGAAAGAATCAGTTCATGCTTTTTACGAGAGGCTGATACTGGCATTTAAACAATTCAGTGGAGATGAACACCTGGGTGACAAAGATTTGAGTCATTTTGTATACAGATTTGTATATGGCCTTAGACCTGAAATTGGTGAGAGAATTCGTGAACATACCGTGGATTGGCAGAGTAAGAAAGTAGACGAGATTCTGAGACATGCAAAATACTTCAGTGATGAAATTGAAGCAAAACAAAGAAAGCTGAAAGAGAAAGCAATGTGGGCACAAGTGAAAGTTGCGGAAAGACAGGAAGCACAGTTAGTGGAACAAGCGAATAATCCAGGAAATAATGCAGGGAATAGACCTAGATATGCAGCGAAAGGAAAAGGAAGTCTTGAGGAAGCGAAGAAAAAGTTTCCTTGTCACAACTGTGGCCAATTGGGGCATTGGAGATCGGAGTGTCCTAATCCACCATTAGTGAGTAATGAAAATAAATCCTTAAATCAACAGGTGCAGAATGAAGGAAATAATCAACAGCAGTAACAACAGAAAGTTGTGAGACAGCAGAGTCAAGAGCCAAAACCGCCCTTGCCGCAGAATAGAGGGTTACAAAAGTATAATCAGGATTCAGGATTCTACAATGATGAACAGGTAAACAAACCGAGACGTTCAAACAAGGTACAACAGTACTTGTTAAAGAGTGAAGGGAGTGAATCTGAGGGTGATTATTGACGGTGCCGAGGAGAGGAAGAAGAGTGCATACTTGGTGCAACTCTAGAAATAGACCAGGCAGGACCATTTGTTGATGGGAAAATAAATGAGGAGAGTGTTACTTTTTTGGTAGACACAGGTGCGACAAGATCAACTGTCAGGTCAACAGATGTTAGAAATCTTCCTCTCTCGGATGAAGCAATCCAAGTAGTTTGTGTAGCCAATACACAAATTAGAACACGTCTTACTGAACCAGTGAGAGTACAGATAGGGAAATTTTCAGATATGCATAGATTTATCGTCTGTGACACGAGTCCAGTGAACTTGTTAGGTAGGGACTTGTTATGCAAAATGAACTGTACAATTTTTTGTACACCGGATGGAATAGCTTTTGAGACACCAGATGAGGATGTTTTGTACCGAGTGACTCTAGAGAATAGAGAAAGTGAGTTAATTGGTGCATTTGCTGTGTTTGATCCGGAGGATTTGCCTCGAGAACTAAGAGACACAGTGAAAAGGACAGTTTGGGATTTTACTGGAGAGGATGTGGGATTGATGAATAATGTAGATCCAGTGAAAATTGCAGTGAAAGAGGGAATCACATATCCTAACATTCCTCAGTACAAAATGACACCAGAAATAATTGAAGGAATAACTCCTATAATTGAGAAAATGTTTCAGCAAGGAGTCCTGAGAGAACTACTGAGTAGTCCGTGTAATTCACCGATAATGGGACTGAAAAAGCCTAATGGGAAATTTAGGATCGTACAGGATTTGAGAAAAGTTAATCAAATTGTGGTGGCATGTTGTCCTATTGTGCCAAATCCATCAGTGATCCTGTATCAAATTCCACATGATGCCGAGTGGTATACAGTAATTGATTTGTGTCATGCGTTCTTTTCAATTCCATTGCATCATGATAGCCAGCCGATTTTTGCATTTAGGTTTGGCCAGCGTATTTTAGCATGGTGTCGTATCCCACAGGGGTATACGGAAAGTCCTTCGATATTCAATCAGTTATTGAAGAAATCGTTGGAGAGTTTGATCATGCCTGAGAGCTCAGTACTAGTGCAGTACATTGATGACCTACTGGTGGCATCAAAGACACGTGAAGCTTGTGAAGTAGATACCATAGCTTTACTGAATCATCTGGCAGATGGAGGGTTAAAGGTATCTCCAGCCAAATTGCAATTTTGCAGGAAAGAGGTGCATTATCTTGGACACAATATTGAAAAGAGTCTGAGAAAAGTGACTGATGACAGGATCAGAATAATTAGAGAAATGAAAGCTCCAAAAACCCAGAGAGAAGTGAGAATGTTCCTGGGTATGGTAGGTTATTGTCGTCAGTGGATAGTTAATTTTTCGCTGATAGCAAAGCCATTGATTAAACTGACAAAAAGTGAGATGACAGATCCATTGAATCTAGATGCAGAACAAATGGCAGCATTTGAAGAGCTCAAAAATAGAATGTGTGAGGATCCAGCTTTGGGTATGCCTGACTATGAGAAAGAATTTGAGTTGTACTGCAGTGAGAGGAATGGATGTGCACTTTCAGTGTTAATTCAGAAGCATGGATTACTGAGAAGGCCTATTGCGTACTTCTCATCGACACTTGACCCTGTAGCTGTGGGTTTACCAGGTTGTCTGAAATCTGTGGCAGCAACATGCAGAAGCCTGGAACAGAGTGAGGGAATCATAATGGGATATCCTGTAAGGGTATTCGTACCTCACAATGTGGCAATTCTTTTGACAAGAAGCAGAACTCAGTACATGTCACATAGTCGGTTGACTAAATATGAAAAAGTGATTCTGGGAGCATCAAATGTGACTCTTGAGAGATGTGTGAATGTGAATCCAGCGACACTCTTGCCAGATATTGAAAACGTGGGTGTGAAAATGGAAGATGATCATGATTGTTTGGATGTACTTGAGTACTGTACAAAACCGAGACCAGACATAAGGGATCTTCCCTTACATGAGAGTGATCATGTGTTGTTTGTGGATGGTTCATGCCTGAGAAATGATGATGGTGTGTTATGTGCAGCATATGCGGTATGCAAAGTTTCAGAGGTCATGGAAGCATCACCATTGAAAGGAGTGAAATCTGCGCAAGTTGCTGAATTGATAGCATTGACAAAAGCTTGCGAAATTGGAAAAGATTTGAGGACGACTGTGTTGACTGATAGTCAGTATGGATTTGGAGTCGTGCATGACTTTGGCCAGCTTTGGCTACAAAGAGGTTTCTTGACATCGAGTGGAACTCCAATAAAGAATGCTGAAATGATTGGTAAATTGCTTGAGGCGATACAGCTGCCTAAAGAGTTAGCAGTTGTAAAATGTGCTGCCCATGGACCAGGAGAGGATTTTATCACGGTTGGAAACCGTTATGCCAACGATGTTGCGCAATACTGTGCCAAGACAAATCAGTCCATAAATCGGGACCGAGAGGTGGAAATGTCTTTTCTCTCTGTGATGTTTACTAATGTCTTAGAAACCTGGGATGAAGTGAAACAGTTGCAAGATGAGGCAGGAGAGGAAGAGAAAAAAGATTGGATTAAAGCAGGATGTGCTCCAAGAGAAACAGACCATGTTTGGGTCTACAGAGATGGCAGACCAGTAATGCCCAACTCTATCTTGTCGTCAATGGCAAGGATGTATCATGGCCAGGGACATTTGGGGAGGGATGCGATGGTTAGGTCGTTCAAGCAGACCTGGTACAATGCAAAGTTCAGGACAATTGCAGAAAGCATCTGTCAACGGTGTTTAGTTTGTCAGCAATTTAACACTGGAAAAAAGACAGTGGTGAGTCTGGGAACAATAGGCAGAGAAGGAGGTCCTTTTACAAGAATGCAGATTGATTTCATTGAAATGCCCCAAGTAAACAGACTGAGGTATGTTCTAGTGGTAGTCTGTTTGTTTTCAAGGTGGGTGGAAGCTTACCCAACTAGAAGAAATGATGGATTAACAGTGGCAAAGTTACTGTTAAGGGAGTTGATTCCTAGGTACGGGTTTCCAGTAACAGTTGAGTCTGATAGAGGTGGACACTTTCAAAATGAACTTATGGGTTTAATTTGTGAAGCATTGAAAATACAGCAGAAGCTACATTGTGCATACCGACCAGAGGCTTCTGGTGTGGTTGAGCAGATTAATGGCACAATAAAGAACAGGATTGGAAAAATGTGCTTAGCCACTGGCATGAAATGGCCAGATGTTTTACCTTTAGTGCTGATGACTATTAGATCTACTCCAGATAGAACTACTGGTTTGAGTCCGCACGAGATAATCATGGGACGTGCAATGCGCCATGCATTCGTGCCTGTCAATAAATTGGTGACAATAACTGATGACATGATTTTGGATTACTGTAAAGGCCTGGCTGACGCAGTTCATTCTGTGTTTCACCAGGTTGGAGAAGAAGCTACCACACTTGAAAAGAAGCAAGCCCATGATCTGAGTCCAGGAGACTGGGTGAGAATAAAAGTTCACAGAAGAAGAAATTGCTTGGTTCCAAGGTGGGGAAGGCCAAGACAAGTTATTCTGACTACGACGACTGCAGTAAAGTGTGCTGGAGTGAGACACTGGGTACATGCAAGTCATACTTTGAGAGTTCCAAACCCAAAAGAAGGGACTGGTAAAGAGTATTTTGAAGAGTCAGATTCCAGTGATGATGAAGATACAGAATCAGTGGGGAAAGAAGTAGGAAAAGCTTCGAATGAACCACTGCGAGTATCAGAGAAGAGATCAGATTCTGTAAGAGAGCCGGAAGTTTCAAAAAGCAGTGAAGGAAAAAGAAAAGAAAAGAGAAATTTCACAGAGACTACTCCTGAATCAGAAGAAGAGGAGATCGAAGAACCACTTGAGATTATACTTGAAGAAGTAGGGTCAGAAGAAGATAGAGAGGGAAAGTTTGCGGAAGAACCCCGAGGAGGTGTAGGGAACATTCTTGATGAGCTAGGTGAAGGGACAAGTAGACAGCAAGAAGATTGCGTGTCGGAGACTCGAGGAGGGACAAAAGTAGGGAGATCTCAAACAGTGGTGAAAAAATCTGTGGAAAAGAAGAAAGCTGCTGGAAAACGGAAACAAGAGGCACTTGAAACAGATGATGAGAATGAACAAACCGAAGGTCGAGTTCTGAGAAAGAGAACTTGGATTGGAGAAAGAAGTAATAAAGAAATAAAGCCGAAAAAGGTGTTAAGAGGAGATCGTTGGCCTAACAACAGAGTTAAGAGGCTGAGATACAAAATAATAAGAGCAAGTACATCGAAAGCTGAACAAGTGAATGAAATTTCGAGTCAAAGTTCAAAAGCTGAAGGAGAAGAATCAAAGGAGTCAAAAGAACCAGTGGAAATAAAAAGAGTGAGAAGACCCAACCAAAAGTACAGATCACCGGAATGGTCTTATGTGGCACTGTCTAAAGAAGGAAAAGAAGAAACAGTGACTCGAGATAATCCGGAAGAGATCTTGAGAGAAGTGGTTGAGGAAGATACTGGTGAAATTCTGAAAGTACTCTTGACTGACATTGGAGAAGAGTCGAGTACTGAGGATTTTGATGTCGAAGATCTAATACAATTTGATGTTGAAGAAATTGAAGTGAAGAATGACAAGTATCCAAACTGAATAAAAGAGGATTCACTTGGATTAAGTGAACGAAAAGATCATTTGGAAAAAACTGAAAGCTGAAGAATTGCTGAAGAATTGAAGAGTTCCAACAGTAGTGGAGTAGTAGAGGCTAAACTAAAGTAGTAGAATGGCTAACATAGAGGATAATAGAAATAGATGTGCCTTCTTAAAAAGGTGGTGTAGAATGTGCTGCTGCTGTACTGGATTATTAATGCTTCTATGGGGTGTTTTAGTTTTATTAGTTACTTTTAAAGTAGAGTTTGAGATGCATACAGAGAATGTGACAAATGTAGAGAAGAATTCGGAAAAAATAATTTCAATTAGAATTAGTAATACTTACATACACAAAGATAGGTCAATTAATAATTTTTCTAGTAATGTTTTTTCAAAATTGTTATACGAATATGTGAAAACAATGGAAGTGAGGGATTGCTACGTTTGTATGCAATTACCTGCATCCGTTTCAGAGGGTGTTACTTATCATCATTTACCAGCTACATATGGTATTTCCTGTAGTATTTTAAGTAGTGTATTTTATTTGTTAGGGAAAGTAGATTACAAGATGTCTAACAAAGATAGTATTTTTGGGCATTTGCCAATGAACAAAGAGCTGAATCCAGCTAAAGAAGCTAACACTTTTGGTGAAATTTTTATTGAAGAAAAAGGACTAACATTAGATTACATTTTTAAGAATAATTTAACTTGCAGTCTGAAAGGAGAAGAGAAAGCTTTCCTGGATATGGTAGAGGAAAGGAGATTGAACATGCAGGAAAAAGCGGGAAAATATAAAGTGAGTGAGACAATTTGGGACATTGAGATGGAAAAAGAGTTGAAAAATGGGGCTAGTCCAACTTTAGCTCTAGATGCACCACAGAAGGGTAAACTTTGCATTACAAGAAGGAAATCCCAATATGATACATATTTTGTTGGGACTAGTGAGTGCCATGATACATACTTCATTGCGACAGGTTGGGGTTTCAGAGGTGGAGAAGATACAATTTTTCCAGGAGTGTACTATGTTTGTGGGAACAAGGCTTATTACAAGTTGCCTGACCATTGGTATGGCACGTGTTATGTGGGCCTGGTTTTTCCAAAGATTTTTCATATAGATAAAATAACAGATGTAGAACATATTAATTTACTAATGCGTTTTAAGAGAGAAACTTGGTCTGAAATAGTGGGTGACATTTTTGGGGTTTTGATTCCGGCAGTGGGAATTTCTTTGAATGCTTATGGAATTCGGAAACTGTCCACAGTGGTTGATCGTTTGTCGACAAATACCGCTGGAGGGTTTCTTTTGGTGAATACGGAATTAAGTGCCGTACGTGCCATGTCTATGCAAAATCGACTTGCCCTTGATATTCTATTGGCCAAGGAGGGTGGAGTCTGTGGAATGCTGAAAGTTCAACATTGTTGCACTTATATTCCAGACGAAAGCAAAGACCTGAAGGTCTATATCAAAAATATTACTGATTTGCATGAAGAATTAGTACCACTTGAAGCTGAGAATTTATGGACTAAAATAGCTAATAAAATGATAGCTGTTAAGGATTTTATTGCAAAAATAGGTAGTACTATTATAGGTAGAATATTGGTTCCTTTAACTTGTATAATTGTTGCTTTATTGATAATAAGATTGGTGTGTGTGTGTTGTAAAAACAGGGGAGGGAGGAAGAAATTGAATAAAGAAAAGAAAAACAAGAGGTTGAAAAGAGAACCTCAAGAAATTGAATTAGAAGAATTGAGGGAGAGTGTTTACTTGGAGACGAAAAGGGATGATGAAAGAGTGACTGGTGTGTAAAGTTGTGTAAGGGGAAAAAAGACATTTCCGATTTCTCCTAAAATGGGACTAAATTTTCACTAATTTTTGAAAAGGGATGATGAAAGAGTGACTGGTGTGTAATGTTGTGTAAGGGGAAAAAAGACATTTCCGATTTCTCCTAAAATGGGACTAAATTTTCACTAATTTTTTTTTTTTTTTTTTGGGTTTATTTGGTGATAAAATCACCAAAGGGGGGATTGCTGGAGCAGAGTTTTCTGTTTGAAAATTCGCTGGGTTTTGAAGCTCTGGCATGTCTGTTTGTCATATTAATTTTATTAATTACTAGCAATTAATTATTTGTCTTGAGCAAGTGCGTTCATATTAATCAATCCGTTTGTCCTAACAAGAGAGAGTTACACGTGGGTGCGCATAAATGTGCTGTTTAAAAATGACGTGCGTGTTTTCATGTTTAAACGTTGCTATGTGCTGTTTATTTTTGAGCACAAAACGCTTTCCGAATTAATGCTTTTCTATGTTGCAAAAGCTAGATAAATACATACACATAAGGGTATTAGTGGGGGATAACACTGTTTAATCACTATGCTGTAGTAATGATTGTTTTTGTCTCTTTAATTAAGATGGTCTATTGAGGCCTATGGTGGCCTAGAAAGATGGCCGATTTGTAAGCCTGGCTGTGATTTATAATATGGAAACTGTGACGAGGGAGACCCCTGCTGGAAATGGTCCTGAAGCTAACTGACCATGGTCCTTGCTTGCTTGTTTGAAAACTTTCCATGAGGACAGCAGCAGTTTTGGGAGATCTCCAAGTGAAATGAAAATGTCCTTGGCAGCCTTGGGAAACAAAGGAGCATTAGAGAAAGACTGTGAACTGTGGCTCGATTGCCGAGGAGAAGTAGAACTAACCAGATACATTTTATTTCTTGGTTCCTGTTCCGTAGTCTTTATTTTGTGAACTTTTCCTGAGCGGAGATTTTCAAATGTAGCGATGTTACATCCTTTCCTTCTCGCTCTGCTCAGCAGGTCCGGCGGACATTACAACTTTTTCTATGTTTCCAATGTATCTTTCCATTGTTTTAGACACTATAAGAAATGTTAGCCTAGAGAGGATTTTTTGCCACTTGCCATTTGCCTTTGCCGCGTACCGAATTTGCGTTGCTGAGGATCGATGCTGAAGGGACTTCGTCTTGAGAGACATTTACCGAGAGACTTGTCCTGACCCGTTCTGACATTTAGCTAGAATAGGTAACTATGAGAAAAATGATTTATGCTGCTTGATTTCCATTTGACTAATTAGATAAAGCAATATAATTTGAACATGGTGTTGGATATCATTTCTTGTCAATTATTGTGTATTATATTTTGATTATTCATATAGGTTGTATAGATTAAGTTTATGGACAGTCTCAATAATCAGATCTTATCGACCTGATATAGATGCAGGGTGATTAGGAGTTTTCCTTCCACAGGTTTTATTGCTGCTGGTAGAGTATTTGAGCGTATGTTAGTGAAATGGGCCCTAGCGAATAATGAATGTATGTGCGTGTAACTGTGAGACTACTCTATCTGTGGTAGTGGGAATATTATACACACCCTGATCTCTATCACAGCTTACTGTGTGCTGGGGCTTATTTACGATAGCAGCATAAACGACCGTGATTAGCACAGAGACAAATGCCATATGTTCTGTACGCATTAGGAAAATATGGTGCAAAGAAGAGGCAGTGATGGAGAAGAGTGCAATGAAGCTAGTGGAATGTGTTTACTTGAGTAAAAGGAAAAGAAACAGTCATCTTGCCAGATCTTTACAAAAACAGAATTATTCTCTTCCAAGAGCCTGGTGTTCTCCCTAAAGATCTATTTAATATTTTAAAAGGAAAAAGGTGCACACAGGCCAGTCCAAGCCCAGCGTTTCTTACTGCCGCCGCCAGCTGGTCATTCCGGTCATTCTCCGAAGGGGAAGTTTTCCTTCAGGCCCCATGTGGTGCGCGCTCCGTCAGAGATGGTGCTTGGTGCTAGCGGAGGCAAATGTTGCATGCCGAGGACTCCAGAGTACCTTTCACTATCACTTATACTATGTGCACGAGGGGGCCGTGCAGGACCCGCGCTTCACAGAACAATGCCATGAGTGCAGGGATAGTCATTCACGCTGCAATGATGAGCATTTTCATGCCACCGTGGCCACCACAGGAACGTGCATCCCACAAAGAGCAGCGTTACACTCTGGAACAAGCTCCGCACAGGCACAGCCCACTCCACCCCCCCTGTCAATCACACTCTTAACTCCCAGGTCCCGTGACTCCTCAGCGAGGAGCTGGCACGGAGTTGTTGTGATTATGTTGTGGGGACAGGGAGGGATGTATGTGTCTCAGTTTTGTCAAAGGACCTAACAAAGTATTTATTTAGGATTTTACTTGCAGGGGCGGATCTTATGACTACTTTTCTTGGTTTTGAATGAACCAGGAGTGTAGTTTCCACTGCTGCAGCAGGTGCAGTGGCACCGAGGCTCATTCAGTTGGACTACTGCTATTGTTTACCATCCAAACGCAGCTAGGAGTGGGGTGTGGGTGGGGCATTTCCTGCTTTGCACTAGGGCCCATGACACACAGGCTACGCTATTGGAACAAAATGTTCTAAAATCAAATCTTGGCTTCCCATTCTAAAAAGATCTTACCCTGATCCAGCCACTCAACCTCAGTGTCCAGCTTCTGCTTGCCATGGTCAGGATTCATACACTTTGCTCTCCTGCCGTGCCCATTTTGCACCGACATTTGTGCAGCACATGCAAAAACAGCTAATTACTGAAAGACATGTGAAAATTGAACAGCGTACATTCTGATTTTAGCGCTATATAAACAACGTTCTTTTACAAAACAAGCAAGAACAGAAGAATGACCAATCATGGCAAGAGAAAGAAAGTTAAACTCACAGACGTTGATTATTTTGAAACCTTACCAGCTGTGTTCCTGTAAAAAATACACATTGCATTGGCAAAAGAAAGTGGAAAGGACAGAGTACAGTTTGCACATATTAGGCAAAAACTAAGTTGACATTCAAGCCACGTCAATAAATAAACACTCAGGCGTGACTTCACACCGGGCTTGACACACAAAATCATAATCACAAGCTTTTTGTAATCACTCAGACTGCAACTCAGCACTTTAAACAATATATTTTTAAAAAATGAACATAGAAGTTAATATTTCATCAATGAAAGCGTTGTCGCCATATTTTGGCGTTAATATTTGCTAAGGGTTAGAGTGTTCCAAGAAAGATACACACCAGGTTTTGTGTTTACATCCTGGCAGCCACGCCAGCCTACATCACCGCTGAAGACTCCTCGGCGGTAGGTCGGTGGTCACTTATCCATCAAGCAATCTACCCACACAACTCGACCTTCGATTATACAGAGCACCAGGCGCACCGGAGCCTCGTTCCCATATATAATATTATGTTATATTGATTTGTATAGTGCACTAATCACTGAAGAGGGTATTGAGGCGCTTGGACAGGTGTGTAGGTGTGAGGCCCCTAAGTGCTTATTTGAAGAGCCAGGGCTTCAGCTTCTTGCCGAACTCAAGAAGTGAAGAAGCGGCTCTGATGTGTTGAGGCTTATGGGTGTGGATGGAGCTAATAAATGAAGTGGGTGGAGCCACTGGAGGAAGTGGGCGGAGCTGGGGGAAGTGGGTGTGGCCTCCTAAAAAAATGAGAGCACCTGCACTTAATATTTTACAAATTAAGCACTGAATAAGAGTAGTAGTACTAGACTGCAATAAAGGTTTTGTTTTTATATATGAGCTGAGCACTTATTGTTGAGTGTAAGGAGGCAGAACACTGATTGCTGTTGCGTAGCTGTGGCGCGAGGAGTCTCTGTCTCATGCTGCGCTGGGGAAGGCAGTGTCTGTGCTGAACGCATGCGCAGTTGCTGCGGCAGGCAGTGTCTGTCCTCAACGCATGCGTATTTGTTAATCCAAGGCCCTTCTTAACTCGCGCGCCGCTGCTGGAGGCAGTGTCTGTCCCCGGCGCATGTACATTTGTTAATCAACAATCCCTCTTTAACCCGCGCTCGTAGTTCAGTCCTGGGGCTTTCTTGTGTCTGATGGAAGACAGTGTTGACGGTCCTGGCTGTGTCCTCTCTCGGTTAGACTCTGTACAGGCAGTGCTCTCCCTGCGAGGCTGCTCAATACTCAGTGACACAATCTTACAGTTTCCTGTGTTTTGCTACGCGTACTTGTGACAAACCGCGTGTCCTGCGCATGCGCAGCTGTAGATCACCAAGGTGGCTCTTGTCCCGCGCGCAGTTTGTTCTCCCGGCGGCGCCTTCAGAGCCGGAGTCCCTCGGTGTGTCCCCTCAGGGCCAGGCCGCTCCTCCCTCGCCGCCTCTCACAGTGCGAACGCACAAGAGAGGTAAGGTAAGAAATAGCCTCGAGGCAGCGGTCTAAGTGCATTAAACAAAGTATGGGAACTGCAGTGGGGGCGGGGCCTGTGAATAGGAGGGGCGGAGTCTAGGTCAGTGGGGGCGGAGTCTAGGTTAGTGGGGGCGGGGTCTGTGAATGGGAGGGGGCATTGAATGTGGGGGTGGGGTCAGTGGGTGTGAGGGCGGGGTCAGTGGGTGGGGGGGATCGGTCAGTGTGGGCGTGGTCTGTGAATAGGAGGGGCGGAGTCTAGGTCAGTGGGGGCGGGGTCTGTGAATGGGAGGGGGACATTGAATGTTGGGGTGGGGTCAGTGGGTGGGGCCCGGGGGTCGGTCAGTGGGTTGGGGTGGGGTCTGTGAATGGGAGGGGGGCATTGAATGTGGGTCCGGCCAGGCTGGGCCCAGCTGCGCTTTTGCTGGCGGCAGCACCACAGCGGCATTCTTACCACCCAAGACTGGTTAGGTTGTGAGCGGGCGGCCGTATGGTTCTCATGCACGCCGCCAGTGCGACCAGAATTTGGAACTCGCTTCCTCCATACCTTCGCACTGCCACCTCTTTCCACATCTTCCAAAAGGACCTTAAAACTCTTCTCTTTCAAAGACACTGCTACCAATAATTCCCTGGCTCTGACTGTTTCATGTTCCTCACTGGAGAACTAGTTTGTTCTTACGCTTCAACTGTGGAATGTGTTTTTTTGGAACCATAATCGCTCCAACTTTAGTTTGCATTGTGTAATTTTTAGCGGATTTATTCTCTGTAAATATTTTGCCATAATATCTAATCCTATATACTTCGCTCTATTGTAAAGCGCTCTGACACCTCTGGGTAAAGTATGTGCTATTAAAAAATTGTCTAAATAAATCCAGTGCCCTGCGACCAGGCTGTTGGAGACTCGTCGTGGCCTTGGGGCTCCCAGTCACACGTCCTTAGGTCTGTAGACTAAAGACTGTTGCAGCTTGCACCTAAGAACTGTTCAATTCCTCAGGTTCCGGTGGGCTGCTTTTGGAGGCTTCAGGCATGATTCTGAATGCCGCCGTAGTCGGCGAATCTCAAGTTGCATATTCTTACCTTTCTCCTGGGCCACTGCAACCACAGACTTTTACCAATTTGCTGACCGCATCTATAAATGATGTTTGATACAAGTGTATCCACATGAGCATCTTTTAATTTGGCTGATCTGGGTTGTGACCTGGGGCTTGCTGCAAATATTTTTAAGTCTAGCCTACTCAGCACTCAAGCGCTGCATAGGAGGGACCTCTTGGAATCGCTCAGGACTTTTGTTTAAACTCGTGCATGTTTTGCACTGTTCTCTATTGACACTCGTGCACGTTTGGCGATTCCCTTGCGGGATCGAGCAGCGGCGCCATCTGTTTTCAATTATCTTGCTTGCTCCTTCGAAACAGATGGCGCCGCTGCTCGCTCCCGCAAGGCAAACACTGTGCGGGTCTGGTCCCTGTTTGAAACCTTATTTTTGTGCTTTTTCCCACATGGTGGCCCTATTTATCTCTTTTGCCTTTGGTTTTAGTTGTGCATGTCCTTAATTGTTAACCGCAGTACATTTTGTTGCTGGCAGTTCGCTTGGCAGGATGGTAAAATCTGCTTGTCTTGCCTCGTTGCTTGAATGGTTTGCGTGTGGTTGGGTTGTTTTTACATGTTCATGTGCTTTAGCTAAACTATGTTACTGCTGATCAAAAAAACAAAAAAAAAACTTTTCTTCCGGGTGGCGGTAACTCGTGTTCGTATTCTGGAGAGGGTCTAGATCTTTGCGATATCAAGACATCACCACAGCCTGATATTCCTGGTAAATTATTTGATCTCCTATCTAGGTTCCATTCCACTCTTCCATCTCCGGCTTGATGTGGTTCCTGTGCCTCTAGTCCCCTCCCCCCTTTCTTGTTTCCCAGTTATAGCCTTCAAAGAAAGAGAACCCGTTTGAAAAAAGAGCACCTCTTTCCCCTAGAAAAACAAATAACCTCAAATTTATGGCCAGTCGACGTTAATCTGATTGTAAGCCTGGCATGCGTTCAGATTGTTACACCACTAATCGCTGTCGTTTGAGTTATGTGCTAACAACCTGGCATGAGATGTTTTCATGTACTTGATCTTTAAAGTATGTTTTCAAAGTGCCTATATGCTTCAAAAAGAGCCAAAGTTGGGGTATTTTCGGCTTTGAAAATGATCAGGTTATAAGTCTGCCCTGCTCTATCTTCTTTGCCATAATGGGGTGCGGTCTTTCAACTGACTGGAGAGTATGTTTCGATTTAGAGGACTACGTCATAGGAACAAGGTGACTGTGCCTCTGTCTTGTCCTGTTTTATTTATGCGCAAGGCGTGTGGTCTCAGTCTATACTGCCATTAATTAGTTTCTTTAACTGATGTATAAGAGAGAGATCTTGGCAGTCGTGTTTTTTGTGTGCGTATTATTCATTTTTCAAATACTTCCCTGACCTGTCCCTCACTTACCAGTGAAGGTTATCAACGCTTCCTTTACCCTCCACACTAATAGGTTTGCTGCCTTTAGTTTCTCTGCTTGTGGTGTTCCCCTTTTTTTGTATCCTCCCTGGTGTTCACTGCTTTGAACCTTTACTTGTTCCACATTCCTATGTCTGTGGCCTTATCCTCCCACCTTGTTTGTGCATTTTGCCTATCTTCTGCTTGACCTTGGAGCTTTAGTGACCATGGGGCTTTCTGTTCTCAGACATTGAACACGGCACACGGTTCCTTCTAGGCAAGATGTCCCTGCCTCTAGGAATGCAGCACCGGGCATTCAGTTACGATGATGCCCTGGATGACACTGCTCCGATGACCCCTCCTCCTTCAGACGCGCGCTAATAACATCTGGAGGCAGCCTGTTATTCCGGAGCACAAGTACAAGATGCTCTCTAAGGTATGCACTTCAGCCTTTTGGAGAGGGGCCCGTATCATTCTGACGGCCAGACTTTCCAAAAACTCCACATAATCACCTGCTAATAAGTTAAGATTTTACGATCATTGACTATCTTGTGTGCAAGACCTTTTGTGGAATACAGGAAGCTAAGTGGGTTTGGGGAGTTGCTAACAAGTATTTTGTTTTCTCTTAACCTTTTCCACCAACGTCACAGTGGGCGTGTGCGGAGGACGGCCGGCCAAACTGCGCACGCGTCATTTCTTTCCGCCCTGCGGCGGAATGTCCACCGCAGCGAAGCGGTTAAGCATCCGCGGACACCCACCAGGATAATTACACAGCTGTTATCGTTTTCCTAGGAGATGTGATGACCCGGATTTTATCGTAACCTGTGTTTCTGGGGCATACAGTTATGCCCGATGTGTCATTGCTCCTCGTGGAGTTTTGAATATATTATCACTGTATTTAGTTGTTGACTTGAAAACCTGTCTTAAGTCTTTATCTCGTGCTCTAGCATCCAGTCTATTTTTTATTTTTGATGCATGCAGAAGAGGCTAATTCATTTGCTTCAGTCGTCGTTTATTTTTTTCGCCCTTTGCTGCCCCCCACCCGACTGATTTGCCAATATAGACTACCTATTAGCTCCCAAATTTCTTCATTCTGTTCGCACTGAGGATGTAATAGCAATCATGAATCTCCAAAGCTTCCTTTTTAGGGCTAGAGCGGTTGACCTCGAAGCTGGGGGACCAGGTTCGAGTCTCAGCAACTACGCTCAACCGCCTGTGATTCTGGGCAAATCACTTAAGCTCCCCGTGCCTAACAAAAATGAATGTGTCCTCATGTAACGAAACTGGTGTTCATGTAAAGCACTCTGATACCCGATGTCTCGGGTCTAGTGTGCGCTATATAAACAAGCATTGGCATAGCCAATAGGTCTCGCCTTGGGGACCTTATAATTTTTTAGCCAGGCAGCACAGTATATATTACATTAGTCATTTAATATATTAAAGTTTGGGGTAAATCAATGGCGGGAGACAATTCATATGCTGTAAAAAAAACATCTAATAAATGAATATGCAAGCATATTAGTAATAATGATTGTTTTGTCAGAAATGTATTGATACCATGATTAACTGCTAGAAGGCATCGGACCAGATGTTTGCTATGTGCAGATTCGCTTCTGTGTTCGGTCAACCCCACACTGCATGGAAGGCACAGACGTACCCAGTTGGAGCAATAAGCTTTTGCTTGATTTTGCCAGGACTTGGAGCTCCTTGGGGGCTGGTCCTCAAACACACACAAAGCTTTTCTTGCAGTTTTATATAGCGCAGACTCGACCTGAAGTGGTCTTGGAGCGCTTTTTTTAGGCACTGGCAGGAGAGCCAGGGGTTAAACTGAAAAAAACAATGCATGGGTGGACAGGCTTGGGGTCTCATGCTATTAAAGCCTTCCCTTGCATCACTATGCTGCAAGCACAAGCTTAATAGGGCCAAGGAATGTGCCTTTATTTTGTGGGTTTAGGCTTTGTCTGATGAGTCTGGAGGTGGATAATACACTAGTATACATAATTTCTCATTTAGTACCCATATGTTGCCTGGCTGATTTCTGCTAGATTGCTAGTACTCCAGTAGCCACTTAGTTGCATATTTGGTTGGGCGGTGATGAGATCTGCAGAAAATCCAGTGACATGACCACTGTAACTTCACATGATGCAACTCAAAATAACAAATCATAACATAAAAGCAACATACCTAAAAACAGGACTGCAGTGAGCACCGCAGTGGCACACACAAAGGCCACAAGGGCAATCCATGTCGCTTTTTCTGCCTCCCACTGCTAGTGGCACCCTAGTTGGCATCTGAACTGAAATGCAACGTGCCCTTTGCCTAAGTTTCATAGTAAGCGCTAAGCGCTATATGAATGTAAATACAAATATGCACAGGTGGGAGCACTGTCAGGGAATAGGTAGGGCTCTGACGCAACAGAAATGCAAAACTAGAAAGTACTGTAGTCTAGACAAAAGAAACTAATTTCCCATCACTCACCAAAGGTGGCTTGCTTCATCATCTGGGAACAATGGGAGCTATCATTACATCACTCACCTATAGAGAAATGAAGGTGGTGGTTATACAGTTGTCCCAGAAGTGAGTACCAGTATACTTCTTATCTCATAAAAAGCATGGTGACTATTTAAAGGGTGATGTTTGCAGTGCTGGTGATAGTGAGTGAAAAAAGTGCTACTAAAAATGACTACCAAGACACAAACATATTTATTCGAGCGCTGTCTTGGTGTCTCTCTAAAAACAGTGCATATACAGCTTTAACAAATAACTGTTAGATGTCCAGGTCTACATGTTTCAGCTAATGGATGTTGGAATCCAAGCTTTCGTCAGGACCTTAAATTATTGCTACTGCAAAAACAACAAGTGCTAATGTGTAAAAACATTAAACAACATCAAGGTTGGTAACGATACAACCTGGATAGTCTTGTAAATCCAAAGAGGACAGCTACAGACAATGGTATTTGAAAGATACCCAGCTTTCTGCGGGTGCGTACCTCGCCTCACCTGGCATCCGCTCAGGACTTGAGACACCGCTCTACAAAATGGAAATGTACAATAAATTGTTTTTACACCCGAAACTAGGAAAATATTACATCTGATTAAGGTGATGTAACATTCCATTAACTCTGAATAATACAGTATAAGAACATGGCAGATCAGGTATTTAAAATCACTTGTTAAAGCAGTTAGCCATGGAAGTTTGTCATGAGCCTTAGTTTGGAACAGACTCTATAACAAAACTCTATATATTGGCCTTCTTTACTTTCTAAACGATATTGAAATGAAGTCATTGAGTAGACACAAGATGCTATGCAAGCATATATATTTTTATGCGTTTTCTCAGAGTGTAATCCATCTCCAAACGGGAGAGAAAATCTATTGTTTTAGGTGAAGGCGCTTATTGTATCAACCTATACTTAATTAATATGCACGCAAACGAAGGCATCAATCAGTAAATCGTACCTAGGTAAATCCTGGCCGATGAAGGCTATAGTCGGCCCAAACATGCAAAAGATTAGGACAGGGGTGTGGCGGCCTGGCTTACCTGTCCGTCGGAACCCCTCTCTGGAACTGAGCTGGAAGGGGAGGTAACCGGCGGGGAGGTAGTCTGCTAATAAATAGGCCCCATAGTGTTCGCCACTTGTCGAGCGTAACATCCATGATTGTGTGTAAAAAAACGGAGGCGCACGACTGTGACGTAGTCACGTCTTACGTGTGAGACTTCTGGGAGTTGTAGTGTATATTTGATTCAAGCGTGAAACAAACCTCAAACACAATAATTTCCATCAGCATATCAAATATGAACATTGTGTGCGTGTTCTGGAAACACTCTTAAAACATTTAATTTAAAAAGGAACAGATGAGAGACTCCAGCCTACCCTAGCATTAAGCAAGTTCTATGGGGCGACAGGCTCTCTGCAGGTTGAGGAGGAGGGTAGTTTTAGACCGGTCAAGCAGGGAAGCAAGGTATGGGGGTGCAAGTTAGAGGGATAGAAACCCATCAAGTGGGTGTGATTGTTACAGTAGTTAATATTTTTATGCTCTGAGCGAAGAAAAACAGTAATACAGGAGGGCACATCGATGAGAGCTGTCAGACACATGAAACGATTCCATGGAGGTGGACACAGGGCGCTGAGGTGATGCACTTAATCAGCTGGGGGCGCGAGGGGTTGAGAGTTCTCACCCACCATAACATGATCAACTCTCCATGATGGCACTTACAATTTTGACGTGGAATGTCAATGGTTTGGGTAGTAAGGTGAAGCGAACGCTGGTGCACCACTACCTTCATAGGCATGGCCCAGGCATGGTGCTGCTCCAGGAGACCCACCTAAGAGGCAATCACTGAAAAGCAATAGATAGATATGGGTACAAGTTGCACATGCACGCAGGGTATACCTCAGGCTCAAGGGGAGCTGTGATTCTAATTAATGCATCTCTCTCATTGATAGTGAATAGGTGTTGGCTCGACAAGCTAGGACAGTATGCAGCAATCACAGGCACTTGGGAAGGGAAAACTCTGAACCTTTGCTCGGTATATATTCCTCCGAGGCTGCATAGTGATACCCTTACACTGCTGGGAAACACCATACTTGAGTTGCCCATAGGCACGCCCATTCTTGGGGGTGATATGAATGCAGTCATGGACCTGCAGTTAGATAGACTGACAGAGGCAATGGGGACACTCTGAAGTGAACCACTACAGGGATTTATAGCAGCGATGGCATGATTGACCAGTGGTGGGCTCATAATCCATCGAGTCGGCAGTACACACATACCGCCGCGGCACATAAAAGCCACTCCAGACTAGACTACATCTTCACATTCACATTCACATCACAGGTGGGACAGTTTTGGGAGACCACACACAAAGCACGTGCTATATCCGACCACTCCCCAGTCACAGTGCAGTTAAAGGGACCAACGAGAAACACTACACTGCTACCGAGAATAAACCCATGGCACTTCAGAAAGAAGCAGTTCGTGCAAAAGGTACAGATACGTAATACACAATACTTTCAAGACAATGAGGGCTCGCTGAAATCGGCCTCCACTTTGTGGGAGGCTTACAAGACCGTGATCAGAGGATACGCCCAGGCACAAATAGGGAGTCATAGAAAAGAACAAAATAGAGAAGCTGAAAAACTTGAGAACTGTACAAGAGTGTAGCAAGTAAAGTTGCTCCCCATCTTTTAAATATGTACCTTGAGTCAAGGGAAAAAGGGGAACTCCCCCGGGACCAACGCACAGCCACGATAGTGGTGATCCCCAAAAAAGGTAAATCGCCGGTCGAGTGTGGTCGTATAGGCCGATATCCTTGCTAAACACAGAGGCAAAGGTGCTGGTGAAGATACTAGCAACCAGACTACGGGCATTCAATTCCACAGTGGTCCATCCGGATCAGTCAGGGTTTATACCTCATCGGGGCACACGGCTCAATAGTATTGAATGGCAATTCATATTTGCCACCCTGGAAAGGCTAGGCTTTGGACCCAACTGTGAAACTCCTTTAAAAAGACCCCCCGGCAAGGGTGAGAGTTAACGGAGAGGTGTCTTGCTTCTTCCCACTAGTAAGGGTACATGTCAGGGATTTCTGCTCTCGTTGATGATCTTTGCCCTGACATTGGAGCCCTTAGCCACATGGGTCCGTAACGTCCCAGTAATACAAGGAGTTCCAGGAGGGGGAGAGTGGGAGGACAGAATATCCTTATACGCTGATGACATACTCCTCTACATGGTCCACCCATATAGGTCAGTGCATAGGGTGCTCCATATATTCCAATTATTCAGTAGTTATTCGAGATACACAATAAATTGGACTAAGTGCCTCATCTTCAAATTGGCAGGTACGGTCCTTCGGTGATTGGTAGATACCACCCCACTAATAGTTAAAACAAGGTTCACATACTTGGGTATTCAGATATCCACAGAGGAAGATTTCCTATCAGACAATTTAGATCCCCAAATAACAGCTGCTGGGCAACGACATGGAACACTGGAAGAAACTACCGGTGTCCGATGGGTAGGGCGGTCATTTTCAAAATGATGTCACTGACCAGGTTACTATATGTTTTACACAATACCCCATACAAGATACCCAAGAATTGTTGCAAGATATAGTGAGCTGCAAAAAATCCTCTGGGATGGAGGCAGTTCTGGAATAGCTCTCTGTAAGCTCCAAAGGAGAGTTTATGAAGGAGTGCAAATACTACTGGGCCTCACAGTTGACAGTGGTGACTGACTGGGCATTTACTGATCGTGGAGACCCGGCCTTCAGGGCAGACCACTGGGCTGTGGGGGAAAGGGGATATTTAGCACCGCGATACTGCAGAAGTAGGGAAAAACGGCTTCCCCCACATACAGAGACGGTGGTTCGAGTTTGGAGGGAAGCGTCAAAACACACTGGTTGGGACAGGAAGATCTCCACCTTGGGATAGCGATCAGTTGGTAGAGGTGAGGGCCCTGAGAGGGACCTTTAAAAAATGGGAATTACTGGGAATCGAAAGGTTGGAAGACCTATGGAGAGGACAGAAACCGCTCACTTTCGAAGAGCTAAAAAGTGAATATGAAATGGTTGACACTAAAGGATATAAACATATGCAACTAAGTCACGCCCTACACCAATATCTTAGAGAGGGGGAGACCCTACCTGATTACAGATAGACTATTGATGAACCCAATGGTGGTAAAGACCACCTCATTGACATACAAGGAAATAATGTGCATCTCTTCTAACCCGGTAGACCCCTTGAGGGTGGCCTGGATAGGAGAAGTGGGCCTGTTAGAGATAACGACTGGGAAGAGGCAGCACAGAGCCCACGGGAGGTAGCCATAAGGGCCAGATTCCGTTTGATTCAACTACGTATACTCCACAGGTCATATGCCTCTATAACACTACTGCATCGACTGGGGCAGGGTATGTCTAAATATTGTGCTAGGGAATGTGGTGAAATTGGCTCCTTCTTTCATATCATTTGGGAATGTAAATACATCAGTGACTTTTGGAAGGCGGTGACGAGAGTTATGTCTGAGGTCCGCCCCCTCCTCCTCTCCAGCGACCATGCGACAAGTTTATATCTCCGATCCCGCTTATTGGGTTTTGTCATTTTAGTGTCATTTTGTTCATTACATTTTACTTTATTTTTCTATTTCGGTTTAGGTTTATTATTGTTTTGCATTTTTACTTTTACTGTTTTGGTTTCTGCATACATATTTTACATATTACCCTAAGTTAAGCCTACCTGTTCCGTGCCTTAGGTACCAGGGGGTTGACTCCAGGTTACTTTTAATGGTGTTGAAAATTCACTCTGACAGGGGTTGTGATTTTTCCTCTTTCACCACAAATAATAATTCAATTTCTTGCAAATAGGCAGTTGATAACCTACCGGGGTTCAGGCACCCTGTAGACAAAGTGGAATATGGGACGTGTATCGTGCGGCAACAGAGCCTCTAAAAAAATTCAGTTTGGAGATGACCCAAGCATCACGCTTGAATGTCACAACTTTTTAAAACAAGGTAGTCAGGAAAGTGTGGCGGAATATATTGCAGCTCTGCATTTTGACAACCCCAAGCAAATTTGAGAACAGAGTTGATGTATATAGCAGAGACGAGCCTGTGTTTAACTTTTTCTCTAAGAAGTTGCAGGAGAGATTACTGAGCTGCAGGAACCCAACTCTCCCCGAGTGGTGAATATTCCTAGAAGCATAGAGCGCTTCACGCTTTCATCTAAGGCACTGACCTCTGAGGAGGGCACATCACCAGTGAGTCGCATTCTTGGGACTGCTCTGGGTTGTTCTGTGAACGCCAGAGACAGAACAAATGGGAATTGGGCTCAGAAAGCTCATCATGGCTGTTGCTACAGTTGTGGGTTTAAGGCACACTTGAGAAGTAATGGGAAATGCACGGACCAAGGAAATGTTGCAGTGTTGGGGCATTTTCAAGCAGCGTGAGTGTATGCACTACTGTAAAAGTTGGCACAATTTATGTTCATGAGGAAGAATGTCCCCAGAGGGAATAACTTGATTCCATAGTTCGTTCCACCTTCATGCGACTGGTAAAGTGTCCCTTGTGTATGGTTCATGCTGGTATGGGGTTGTTAAATGGAATGGCGTATTCAGGACTACCCATCAAGATTTGGTGTGATGTAGCCTTTGAGAAAAGGAGAGATGTGAGAAACAGCTGACCAGCTCCAATATAGATCCCAAAGCAGTGAGCAGGATATCGATATAGACTGGATTACTTTGTTAGTCTGCTGGAATCCTTTGGTAAAATGATTCCCTCAAAAATGTATGTAACTATCAATGGAAGGGATGGGATGGGGGTGCAGAATCCGACTAAGTTGGGCTTTGCTATGAGGCCTGGTCCTGATAATCCAGCGGTGTTGAGTGACATGCCTGTATCTAATGTAGATTTTGATGCCAATGACATTAAGAAAACTTTACTATATTCTCCTGATGTTTACCGAGTGGGAGCAGTGAATGGTTTGAGCATTGTATCAAACTTAAAGCTCAGGCAATACCTCTCATTCATAGAGTTCGCTCTGTTTTTCTGAGGGTACGGAGTGAGCTTACTGCCCTCTTACATGATTTATGATGTCACCAATTCCTCTGAATGGTTTCACCAGTTTTTATTGTCCAGAAGAGGTCTGGGGGCATGCATCTTGTGAAGTTCACAGACCACAGCCCTTTGGTTTGAAACCTTAATGCTAATGGCGTCAGAAAGGCCCCTGTAATGTTGCTAAGGCCGTTTTTAAAATTACAACTTTGACATCAAATTAGTACACAGAGACAGAAACTACAGGGCTGGCTGCTTATCTAGAAAGCCATTTTTGGGTAGTTTGGGTGACGAGGATTTGGATGTTCATGAATGTTTGTGGTAGCGGTGTTAGATGCGGTGTTAGATGCTGTCCATGATGCTGCTTGTGCTGACCCAGGAGTGGTGCAAGTTAACAAGGACATCACAGATGGTCTCCCCTGGGACTGGTGCTTAAGTGTGGAGATGTTTGGGTGTGCTCAAGTGGCGGCAGATCTAACTGTGGCTCTGGGTATGGTTATGAGACGCGATTCTTTTGTTCTACTTGGTAAGCCGAGACCGTACTTGTTGAATATTCACCCAATGTGAGTGGTGATATCCTAATTGCTGGTCTGCCTGAAGTTATGATGCTGCTGACAGTAGCGTGTCTGCTAAAAGCGATGGCGCGACTGGTGGAACTATAAAGCTAAATAAGAAAAAGTTATATTCCGACGCCGCAGTCTTCATGACTGAGACCAGTAACACGGAAGACTCTGAGACTCATAGCAGTAATTTTTCTTTTCAGAGCGTTATTGCTGCAGATGGAATGAAGCCAAGAAGTAAGCACATTACTAAGGTACCAACAAAGTTTAATATTTTTCATTTGTATTAACTGTTCCTCTTTTGCAGCATTTGGAAATGCATTTTCTAGTTTTGTAGCTTTTTGTTTAGTTTTTTATCATAGGCTGTTACCATTGGTTTAAAAGGAAAGATGTTGTAGTGTGTGACCTTAATGCTGCAGTTTGCATTTCATTGCCATCATTTGCTTACCCTGGAGAATCGCCAGGGCGCAGGAGGTTTGCTGTTCGAGAGTTCTGTCTTCAGCGTCTGGGCACTTGTCGCTCTGTGGAGATCTGTGGTCCTGTTTCTCTGCTCTTCTTGTAGTAGCTCCTATCAGAGCTTCATCCTCCCGCCAACGATAATAAGATGCCAGGCATCACCCAGCACACACCACAGTCTATGATGGGCTACATCTATCTGTTCGGCGCAGTTAGAGCGAGGATAAAGTTCTCCGCATCTATCAGGCTGTGACTGTAACCTAAGGGCTTAAGATGAAATGAAGAGCTTACCTCCTTCCGGAGTGGCTCAAGACTGCTGTGTGCAGACCCCATAGCTGGCAGCACCCTGGAGTATGTATTTATAAATCAGATTATGTTGGAAGAAACCTGCAATATAGTGGCAGGCAGCACCCTGCCACCAAGTAGGATTTCTCATAGTATTTTATTTCCTGGCACATTAATGGTGATAGTCTTTTATCTGGCAGAAGAACAACACTGACCATACATTTTCCTGGCACTGTCTTTAAAATGACGTACACATTAGGAATGGCATTTCGTTCTGCTGGAATAATAACACAAGTTATCTTGCACTCTGCTATGATGTTGCACAGATTGCTGGCTGCAATGCATTCCATGTTTCATCCAAACATGCTTTCTACAGGGCACATACATGATTTGCTGCTGTAGAGAAATAATGCTCCTGTGTACTGGGGCAGACTCAGAAATATTGAAAAACTTCATGATTTCTCTTTCAGCACTTCAAAGTAAACCCTTTCACTTTATGACCCATACATTTTGCACAAACATAACTTTGTACCATTAAAATAGTTGTGATGGGGAACATTCATGTGGAGCTAGGAGTGGCTCGACCAGAGTGCTTGCTGACTTGGAGGAGTATGGCGTTGACCACCTTGCCTACTCCGGTGTGGAACCAAGCCAGCGATGCTTTGCTGCTGGCTCTTTTGCCCTGATAGCTGGTCAACAGTTTGAGGAGGAGGAGGTGAAGAGCTGGCTAAGTGTGCCATGAGGCTGGCATTTCAGTCCATCCCTGAGAAGTGAGCTTTGAGTCGATGTAGTGTTCCTCTTATACCACGTGCAATTCATCCTCTCCAAAGCCTCAAGAATTCCTGGGTGTGAAGGGCGGCTGATTCTGATTGGGTGCTTGATGGTTTACCAGAAGCTCATGTTCTTGATTGTTCATGTTTGTCAGAAGTTAAACTCGCCTAGGGGTTTTATCTCTTCAGTGACACAAGCTGCAATAAAGGTTTCTTTGTCGTTTAAAAAAAATAGGAATGGCCGACGATCCTCTGTCAAAGAATGGAAGGGCTGGGGAACTGTCATTCATCTCACTGCTAAGCTGGGCAGTGTCGTGCTTAATCCTCCGTCAGGCCTCTGATTTTGGCCAACATCGTTCAGAACACTGGGACTTTAGAGCCCATCCTTTTAATGAGAAAAACAAAACTACAAGTCCCATAAGAAATAGTGGTGGAAGGTGTCCCGCGGGACCTTGGGCAACATCCGATTCAGCACATCCAGTTCCATTTTTTAAGTATTTGGCACAATATTGAATTTATAACCTTTGTTTTTTATGGTCATGAGTCACCAGAATACTAAAAACGTGTCTTTTATTTTCAAGGTCAATTAAGTAATGGTCACCAGCTTGGAAGCTCTGTTAATTCTTCAGTATTTGTCATTGATCTCCACGTGTGGCTGGTTTGGGTCTGCCCCCTGCATCGATCCCGATAACTCGCACAGGTAAGGACCTTGTAGCAGCAACATGATAACCCGATACTCGTCTGTAAGAAGTGCGCTGTGAGGCAGGTATCCAATCCTTTTTGTGAAACACGCAAGCGCCAATATCTGCGATGTACATTTGTTAAAATAAAACACAATCAAATCACAGTATTCTGTTCCGGAGGTTCAGTCCCAGAGACATTATCTGTAACTGAACGCAGTCACCCTAGGAAGCATGTGCTTTTAAGACAAGTTGCGTTCACTCACCTGAAGGTGACATGATTCATCACTGGGCCATACTCCGCACCAGGCCGGCGCTACAATGCCTGGCGGGCACCACAAGAGGGCACTTTGTCGGAGATCTTTTAATAAGTACGCCGGATGAGCATGAGGATGTTGAGTCATAAGATGTGAGATTGGTGAAAGTCTGAATATAAGATCAACTATCGACCAGTTGCCGCAATATAGTTATTGTGATCTTCCTGGTCCATGTTGAGATTAAAAACAGTGGCAGAGAAATTGAGGAACTAATGGCCCCTATCACTGTGTGAAAGTGTCGCTCACCTATGGACCTGCTGGTAGGCTGGGGTCTATACTTCAGGTCAACTTTTTCCATGCCTTGTGTATTCATGGAGCAATCTGTTGGCATTTTATCAGGACCAAATTTGGGAAAACGGGTAAATGTGACCTAATCTTCTCCACAGTGCAAGGAGCTCTGTAACTCAAGCCCTGCACTGGGCATAGGTGATAAGGTGCCTATTAACATCTTACCACACAGGTGAGCACTGCCTAAAAGAGTGCACTAGAGACGGTAACCCTCCTAAAATTCAGGACATTTTGACGTATCTAATAGCGAGGATGCCGCATCAGAGGGCAACTGGTTTGAAAAGCACATGCTTCCTAGGGTGCCTGCGTTCAGTTAGAGATAATGTCTGTGAGACTGAACCTCCAGAACAGTATACTGTGAGTTGATTTATATGAAGAATGTGTATACTGGACTCGTCATCTCTTGTCATATGTAAAATAAAATAAAACACACCGGGAGGACAACAAATCTATCATACATTTAATGCAATAATAGCAAAAGGCCAAGCAAACTAACAAGTGACAATTGTCTTTACAATGGACGAGAGCATCCACCCTCAAGCCAATTGGAGTAAATAATGCTAATGCTACACAATGCATTTTTATACACTTTTCTCCTAATACAAGTCAATGAAACATGAACATGTGATAGAAACAGTTACTGAAACGACACTAACGAGTAGGAGGCAGGATCTTCTCTCGAGAAGAATGTGAGGAGTCCGTGAGGTGCAGATACAAGATACACAGACAAGCTGCAGAATTCACTGTTTCTGGAAATAACACTTCTGTTTGCCAATATTCAATTTACTACAAGATGCAGGAAAGTGTGCAGATAGACATCACTAAATAAAATGGTTCTGAGCCCTAATGGAAACATGTAACTTTGCAGGCATATTAAGGCGAACAGACACATCAAATTAATATAAGAATATTGTAATTTGGTAATGTAATATATCAATGCACGTTATGACATTCATGTGTAACTAATTATCGGCATTAAAGAAACCAGTATATCCAGTTATGCTTTCTCAATTCCTTCTTCCTAGAGGCCACCACTGCTGCTATCCAGCCGTATTCAGCAGTGCTTCTTGTGACCTGGAATCCTGCATATAATCAGTACCAAAGGTTGTCAATGCTTCTAGCCAACTCTGGTCACTGGTGCCACTCGCACCCCCACCACCCTAGGGCCTGTTATTCTTTGAGCCTGCTCTAGTCAGTAGTGGCCCCTTGGACCTGTATGTAAGCCTACTAGCCAGCTCCTGTTAGTACTGGCCCCTGGGACCTGTTATCATTCTAGCCAACTTGAGTCATTACTAGCACCTTGGGACTAGTGATCATACTAACCAGCTTCAGTCAGTATTGCCCCCCTGTGACCTATTATCCTGCTAAGTAACTCCAGTCAGTAGTGACCCCTGTACCTTAAATCCTGCAAATATTCAAAATCAGAAGTCAACTCTGCTGCCAACCAGTTCGAGTAAATATTGACATGCATTGTTACCCTGCTTGTAAGGAATACCAGAGGCTAAAAATTGTTGTAACAATGTTGTAAAAATTGCCCCTGGCATAGACCAAACTCTTTGCGGGCATGTTTAAAGGCGATAAGTCTCATCTGGGTACAATTTACCGTATTGCTCGCATCCCCCTCCCTCCATGCCTGGAAGGACATACTGAGTGCCATCTGCCTGATTGGTTTTAATATCCAGATTGGGAGCTCCCTATGGAATGGTGCGCGCTTAAGTACTCTCACAACAAACCATTGCCATACTCTGGCCGTCTGTCGAACAATATATGGAGTATCTCTCGGTGTACCTGATTCCTCCATTAACAGCTCTGGAAGACAACCAGCGTCCACCATTCCCGCCAAGAGCTGCATTTACCCACTAGGGACTGTGTTGAGTCATCCAGCTGCGTGTTGCAATTGAACAGCATAATATTAGGGGTCCAAATGTGGGACCTCCAATCCCCCGCTGCATAAGTCCTGGTCAGTGTAGCCAAAGCCACTCTGCTATGTGTAATGGCCTTGTTGAAAGATTTAACAAAACCATGAAGGGCATGATTGGTGGACTTCCTGAAAAACTCAAAAGAGGATGGGATGTCTTACTTCCATGCCTGCGTTTTGCCTATTGGGAAGGGCCACAGAAGGGACTGGGGTCCTCCTTATTTTAGCATCTGTTTGGGTTTCCTGTCGGGACTACTGTGCCTTGTGAAGGAGGGATTGGAGAAACCTCTTGTTGAACCTTACTAAGGTATAGTGGACTATGTGGTTTGGCTTTTGCTCCAGGATGTATGAGTACATGGAAAAAGCAATCAAAACCTTGAGGCCAGCCTAGAGCTCCAGAAGCTCTGGTAATGCCAAAAGGCTGCTATGGTTGAGTTCCAGCCAGGGCAGGTAGTGTGGGTTTTGGGGCCTGTGGCTCCTAGGGCTCTGCAAGGTAAGTGGAGTGGACCCTACCCTATCCTAGAAAGAAAAGGGGCGGCCACCTACCTGGTAGACCCTGGCTCTGACAGGAACCCCAAGAGGGTCATCCATGTCAACCGCCTTACACCCTACTATGACATGGCAGATGTGAGGATCAGGAAGCAAAGAGTGAACCTGTCCCTGACCTGTCCAACAATCCAAAAGATGGGTCAGTGGAAGGTGTGGTCTTGTCAGACACCCTACCTGCCCATCAGGAGATTGATTGCAGGCAAGTCCTAACTCAGTTTGCTGAGCTCTTCTTTTGACCTCTCTCCAGACTAGCTGGTGTATCCATGATGTAGACGCTGATGAAAGACTACCTGTCGAGTATAAAATCTAGAGGCAGACTGAACATGTGAAAGATAGCATCAAAGCTGAAGTAAGCACGATGCTGGAATTGGGAGTTCTAAAGCCTTCTGAGAGCCCCTGGACCTGCCCAGTTGTTTTAATCCCCAAGCCTCATGACCAGGATGATAAGAAAGAAATGAGGTTTTGTGTGGACTATTGGGGCATGAATGCTGTGACCAAAAGCGATGCATACCAAATTCCATAGGCAGATGAACGTATTGACAGGTTGGGAGCAGCCAAGTATCTGATTATGTTTGATCTCACATCAGAGTACTGGCCGATAGGTCTGACTCCAGGAGCAAAAGAAATATCTGCATTTTCAACCCCAGATGGGTATTATCAGTTCACTGTAATGCTCTTTGGTTTGAAAAATGCATCTGCCACTTTTCAAAGGAGGGTGAACTAAGCCCTTGCTGGATTGGAATCCTTGAGTGCAGCATATCTACACAATATTGCTGTCTTTAGCTCCACCTGGCAGGATCACCTGATCCACCTTAGTAAATTACCGGAGGCTCTGAGAAGTGCAGGCCTCATTATCAAGGCATGCAAGTGCCAGATAGGGCAGGGAAAGGTTGCATACTTGGGTCAACTTGTTGGTGGAGGCCAGGTTCAACCCTTACAACCAAAGATCTAGACCATTCTGGACTGGGTGGCTCCAACTACCCAGACTCAAATGAGGGCCTTCCTTGGCTTCCCTGGTACTATAGGAGGGTTGTGAGGGATTATGGCACCATTGTGGCACCCCTCACAGAACTGACTTCCAAAAGAATGCCCAAAAATAGTGAACTGGACTGTGAGCTGTCTAAAGGCTTTTGACACGCTGGAGGAAGCAATGTGCTCTGCACCTGTTCTGAAAGCTGCAGATTATGTCAAGCAATTCATTGTGCAGACTGATGCCTCTGAACATGGTATAGGAGCAGTGCTATCCCAAAAACATGACCAAGGTCAAGATCAGCCACTGGCTTTCATCAGTAGAAGGCTAATCCCCAGGGAACAGCGTTGAAGTGCCATTTAGATGGTCACCTTTGCTGTGGTTTGGTCCCTTGAGAAGTTTAGGTCAAACCTGTTTGGCTCTTACTTTCTAGTTCAAACCGACCACAGACCTCTCCGATGGTAAATGCAAATATAAGGTGAAAATCCCAAACAGCTAAAGTAGTCCATCTCCCCCACAGGGAATAGACTTTGAAGTTAAACACAGACCTGGGACTGCCAATGCAGATGGTCTTTCCAGGTTGTCCCATTTAGATGATGTTAAATGTTATGTTATGTTAAAAATACGTATAAAGCGCGCGTACACCACAAGGTTTCATGGCGCTGGGTACAAGGGAGTCCTGCTGCTAAGTGATTCATTCATAAGCCTGGGGAAAGAGCCAGGTCTTTCCAAAATTGAGGATATGATATCATCGATCTAATGTCCTGAGGGAGAGAATTTCAAAATTGAGGGGCCAGGACTGCAAATCTTAGTTCCCCCCCCAATTTCTAGTATTTAAAGGACGGAGTAGCTAGGGGTTTCAAATGGGAAGACCTAAGATCCTGAATGTGGATATATCTCTGGACCAGAGTAGATACATACATTTGGCAGTTGCCATGGAGCGCTTTAAAGAGGAGGCATCCCAACTTGAATGCACTGCATTCGACTACCAGAAGCCAATGTAACTTTTTCATAAGAGGGGTGACATACTTCATTCTTGGCTGGCGATAGATTAATCTAGCAGCCTGGTTTGGCACTACTTGCAGTCTTTTAGATTGACATGCCGGAATGCCAAAGTAAAGAGTTAGCGTAGTCAATGTGAGAGATGACTAAGGCTAAAGCAACTTGGGTAAGAGCTTCAGTAGTGAGAAATCTGCTGTTCTCCAGTAATGGGGTATCTTTCATAGATTCACATGCTTGAATCATTCCCCGTTGTCGAAGTGGGAGTCCCACGGTACATAGAATAGCAATAGCATAGCGAAAGCATAGCTAAAAGAGCAATAGGAAGTATTGTAGCATAGACGTTAATAGGAAAAAACTTGTCACTTTAATAACTTGTCCAAGTCATTAGATATGGTCCAAACTTCAGCCAATCAGGCGACAGCACCCTCTGGAACCTTCTCCTCAGAGGCTCAGGCGCTCAGATTTTCTACCGCACGTCGTGTGAAGGGAGTGCGCATGGGCATCAACTCTATCGTTAGATAGTTTTTTTCCGCCATTTTGTTCAGATGCAACTTTTCCGCTCCGGTTGGAAATCTCAATTCCAAGATTCTCGAAGCGCATAAATTACAGAAAAACCATCGAATCACCTTCATCTTCGACATCCATTTCATCGGCTCGATTCCGGACGTTGTCGCGGGCCGCTGGGCCTATCCTCGCCGTAAGGCTTATGGCTCATGGAATGGACGCCTTTCAAAAAATGCCCCCAGTGTGGAGCAAAATTTCCACACAGTGACCATCACAAGGTCTGCAACCTGTGCCTATCACCTGAACACGACGAGTCCAGCTGTCCAGCCTGTGCATCCTTTCGATCAAGAAAAGACCATTCGAGATCGAAGAGCTAGAAGACACATCATGGCACAGAGACCAGCTCTGGAACCAAAGGACATCTTTGATGAAGGCCCCGATGTCCTAGAAGAAGAATTCCGAGGATCTCGAAATCATCTCCGAGGCAGAGGACTCAGACGACCTTATCACTCCTGGGCAACGTGTGATACTGCCCCTGCCCCAACCCCTCCAAAACCAAAGGCACTGGTCAAGACTTCGCCTGTTGGCCCCAGTCGAGACCAAAAACATCCTTCAGAAGCCCCGCCTCCGGGCTCGGCTCCGAAGAAACAACACAAGCCTTCCGGTAGCTCGGGACCGAGCAAACCGCATGTCATTGTCCCACCGGCACCTTCGGCACCGAAGCCAAAAGAACACTCGGCGCCGAAATCGGCTCCGACGCCTTCCACCTCCAAATCGGCCCCCGAAAACTCCAAGGCCAATAGATAAGCCGGCGTCGAAGGTTCCCAAGCCTAAAGATCCAGCTTCGGCTCCGAAGCTAACATCGTCAGCACCGAAACAAATGGCTAAGGACTCTGATATACCTCCTAAAGCCAAAACATACACAGATCAACCACAACCTCGATCGGAACCGAAAACCGTTACCAAGGAACAAGAACTTTTTCACCCAGATCCCATCGATCCAAGGCAGAAAAAGATTTATATTAACCCAAAAACTGGACATGTCACGGCTGTGCGATGTAAGAAACGAAAACTGGACACACCATCTGCTCCAGTTCCTATACACAAGAAGGACTCTGCAACATCACCTATGCCACCTTCTTCTCCTATACTGTCTTCTAAACCACCTCCACTACCTACACCACACTTACCTGTAACTTCTCCACCACATACACCACCTCCAGATGATGATGATGATGACCTAGGGGGTGGGGGTGATCCTAATGACCCGTTCACGGATCCGGATACCTCACCACTTGATGATTGGGCATTCCCTATCCCAACAGACCTGCCAGACTCACAGCCATATCCCTCAAAACCATCTCCCCCAGATGATCACCTGGGGTTTGGCCAATTATTAAATAGAGCGGCACTTTACCATGGCGTTACAATGCACTCCGACACACCAGAAGAAGATTTCCTTTTAGATACTTTTGAACAATCACAAAAGTCAGTTCAAATGCTACCTATGTCAAAGGAGTCATTAAGCATGCTCCCGAAGTATTTAAAGACCCAGTCCGTGCCAGGGTTCTTAACCCTAGAATAGAAAAGAAATAAAGGCCAGCCCCTGAAGATCCTACTTACATCAAAGGACAGTTGCCTTTGGATTCTCTGGTCGTTTCCAATGCTAGGAAACGCGCCAACTCCCAGACCTCCGGAGATGCACCACCTCCGGACAAAGAATACAAACTGCTAGAAGCATCTGGCAAAAGAGTAGCAGCACAAGCCGCTAATCACTGGCGTATTGCCAACACCCAAACACTACTGGCACGATATGACAGGGCACACTACGACCAGTTAGAAAATCTCTTACAACATCTGCCTGACCAGTATAAAACCCAGGCAGATGACCTTATCCAAGAGGGCAAGCTCATTTCAAATGAGTCAATTAAATGTGTACTTGACGCAGCAGACACTGCCTCTAGATCAATTAACACCAGTGTGCTCCGTAGACGACCTGCCTGGCTACGCATTTCAGGCTGTAAGCCAGAGGTGCAAACTACCATACTCAGTCAGCCATTCAACCAAGAACAGCTATTTGGGCCGGCTGTAGACACTGCCCTTGAAAAAATGAAAAAGGACACCGAGACTGCTAAGTCCATGGGAGCATTACAGTCTCCACAAACACGTGGCTTCTTCCGGCGCTCCTTCTACAGAGGAGCCTCCAAAAATATGGGCGCAGACACCTCATCTACAGTAGAGGATATTTTAGAGGAGAATTCAGAGGGAACAACAACAAGGGAAGAGGTCGAGGTAATAACAACACTCGCACCTCCCCTGCCACATAACTGTGACTTTCCTCCGCTCCCCCCAGACCATTCCACTCCAGTCAGGGGCAGACTAACACAGTTCCTACCTGTCTAGAACTCCATAACAACAGACAAGTGGGTAAGACAAATTATCCAGTATGGTTGCTGCCTGGAACGTACAGCTACCCCCCCCCCCCCACACACCACCCAAACAGCGTCCAATGTCCCCAGACCATCTTGCGCTCCTCAAACAAGAGGTTCTCTCACGGTTTCAAAAGCACGCAATAGAGCCAGTTCCCTTACAGCATCCAGGCACAGGGGTATACTCACTTTACTCCCTAATCCCCAAAAAGGACTGGACTCTGAGACCAATACTCGACCTCATACCCCTAAATCTGTATATACACTCAAATCATTTCCATATGATCACTCTTCAACAAGTGCTCCCACTGCTGCAACAAGGCGATTTCCTTGCCACATTAGATCTCAAGGACGCCTACTTCCACATCGCAATACATCCTGCTCCCAGGAAGTACCTAAGGTTTGTGGTGGACGGACAACACTACCAGTTCACAGTCCTTCCATTCGGGGTAACAACTGCGCCCAAAGTATTCACAAAATGTCTTGCAATAGTAGCAGCACATCTCAGAAGACAACAAATTCATGTCTTCCCGTATCTAGACGACTAGCTAATAAAAGCCAACTCCTTAGAACAATGTGTTCAACACACTCACCAAACCATCCAACTATTACACAACTTGGGGTTCACTATCAACTACCCCAAGCCTCATCTCCAACCCTCTCATATACACCAATATCTAGGAGCTACCATAAACACCTCCACAGCGCTAGCATATCCCAGTCCAGCCAGGATAGCCCGTATACAAGCTCTTATCACAAAATTTCAAAACCAACACTCTCTTCTAGCCAGTGTTCATGCAGCTCATAGGCATGACGGCATCTTGCATCTTCATTGTGCCTTATGCAAGGCTTCAAATGCGTCCCTTACAGGAATGTCTAGCACGTCAGTGGAACCAGGCTCACGGACAACTCACAGATCTGGTGTTGGTGGACAGCCGCACACATCGCTCTCTACAGTGGTGGAACATAACAAACTTGTCCAAAGGGCGGCCGTTCCTAGAGCCTCTTCCACAAATAGTGCTGACAACATACGCATCACTCACAGGATGGGGAGCCTATCTCCTCGGACACACCACTCAGGGCAAATGGACCACTCAAAAGAAAGTGCTCCATATCAATTACCTAGAACTACAAGAAGTATTCCTAGCACTAAATTCCTTCCAACTACATGTACAGAACAAGGCTGTCATCATTAGGACGGACAACATGACAGCCATGTATTACATACAAAAACAAGGAGGCACACATTCTCTGCAGCTGTCCCAGCACGCACAGAACATTTGGAGATGGGCCATTCCTCAGAACATATACCTACTTGCAGAACACCTTCCAGGGGTTCACAATCAGATTGCCGATCTGTTAAGTCCACAGACACAACAGATCCACGAATGGGAACTACATCCCCAAGTTCTACAACCCTTTTTCCAAAAATGGGGCTAACCAGACATAGATCTGTTCGCCACACACGAAAATGCAAAATGCCCAACCTTCGCCGTCAGGTTTCCCCACCCGGAGTCAAAGGGCAATGCGATATGGATGAACTGGTCAGGCAGATTTGCGTACGCTTTTCCGCCTCTCCCACTCATTCCACTAGTAGTGCGCAAGCTCAGGCAGCAGTCTCTCAAACTGATCCTAGTAGCTCCCACATGGGCACGCCAGCCCTGGTTCACAACACTACTGAAACTCTCTCTAGTTCCACACCAAAAACTTCATCTCTCCCCGTCCTTAATAACCCAGAACCATGGAGTGATCAGACCTCCAGATCCAGGTCAACTGAATCTGGCGATCTGGCTCCTGAAGTCCTAGAGTTCGGTTACCTTAACCTGCCACCGGTCAGCATGAACATTATAAAAAAAGCCAGAAGACCTACTACTAGAGCTTGCTATGCTGCGAAATGGAAAGATTTGCCATTTACTGCACTAACAATAATATACACCCACTGGATGCATCCATCCAGAACATCATTTGCTACTTACTACACTTGCAAAGATGTAATTTAGCATACTCATCTATACGTCTCCACCTAGCAGCCTACTTACAAAATCGACAGCACTTGTCACTCTTTAGAGTCCCTGCGATCAAAGCCTTCATGGAAGGACTTAAAAGAATTATACCTCCCAGATTACCACCCTCTCCAGTGTGGAATCTAAACATTGTTCTTACTAGGCTCATGGGACCCCCATTTGAACCTCTGCATAAATGCGAACTACAGTTCCTCACATGGAAAGTAGCTTTCCTTATCGCAATCACATCCCTCAGAAGGGTAAGTGAAATCCAGGCTTTAACCATACAAGAACCATTCTTACAATTACACCGTAACAAAGTGGTTCTAAGGACAAATCCAAAATTCCTTCCAAAAGGCAGATCACCTTTTCATCTTAACCAATCAGTAGAGTTACCAGTGTTCTTTCCAAACCCAGACTCTGTAGCGGAAAGAGCTCTTCATATCTTGGATGTTAAAAGAGCCCTTCTTTACTACATTGACAGAACCAAATCATTCCGCAAAACAAAATAATTGTTTGTGGCTTTCTCTTCACCACATAAGGGCAACCCATCTCCAAATCTGGGATTGCTAGGTGGATAGTTAAATGTATCCAAATATGCTACCAGAAAGCTAAACGCACACTAACAGTTCCCCCTAGAGCGCATTCCACACGCAAAATAGGGGCTTCCATGGCATTCTTAGGGAACATTCCCTTAGAAGACATTTGTAAGGTAGCCACATGGTCTACAACACACACCTTCACTAAACACTATTGTGTTGACGTGCAAGCAAAGCAACAAGCTTCTGTGGGCCAAGCTGTCCTTACAACTTTATTTCAAACTGCTGCAACCGATACAGGTGACCACCGCTAGGGGAGATACTGCTATATAGTCTATGCTAGTGTGTGATCTGCAGCTCATATGCCTCGAACGGAATATGCTACTTACCAGTATGCATCTGTTCTTGGCATGTAGAGCTGCAGATCCACACACAACCAACCCACCTCCCCAGGACCTGTATCTGTTCCAGCATTATCTTACTTAGATATCACACATGGACATCTCTCTCTCTCTCTTCTACTAACTCCATCATTTTCCATCATGGCGAAAAACAATCTAACGATGGAGTTGATGCCCATGCGCACTATCGTCCAAGGGAGGAGTCACCTATCTTGTGATCACAAAGACTTCTTCCAAGACAACAACAACGTGCAAGCATCTGAGCCCAACACCAGATAGCAATCTACTAAACTAGTGTGTGGATCTGCAGCTCTACATGCCAAGAACAGATGCATACTGGTAAGTAGCATATTCCTATTGAACTAGTGCTCAATCGATAGTGTTGACAACGACAATACGGTGCACATTAGTGAGAGTGATTAGACCAAAAACACAAAGTCTGCAAATATAAACTGAGTAACATAGCTTGGCTTGTCCTGACACTCCCTGGCCAAATCCCACTACATAAAACAAGATTGCAAGGATGGTACATATTTAACTTTCACTAGTTCGTGGCCAGTCACATGGCCCGGTAGCTCTACCATCCCTCCCATATCTTTTCCCATTTACAAGGACATCCGCTGCTGAGATGCACCCTGTGTCCACCCGTTGACACCAATCAAGATCTGCTTCCCAATCCTCCACCCTGGGGGTGAGCTGGCTCCCCAACCCCGTGCAATATAACGCTTACCAACCGCTGAAGCCAGGGCCAGTCATATGCTGCCAAAACTATGCCATGTCACCTCACGCATGATAATTAGAAGGTGCCATTTGGACCCCAAGGGGATCGCTAGTCCCATGACCTGGGACATTATTCTCATGATCTCTACCCAGTAGCATTGAATTACCGGACAATTCCACATCGCATTAAAAAATCCCCCCCTCACGTTCCATTACGCAGAGAGGTGGCCGTCCGCCCTATTCGGTGCAACAAAGTTCTGGAGTAGTAGGTTCTATGTAGGATCTGTAGTTAAATTAGACCAAAGGAAGTTCTAATTGCCACCTCCCTGGCACCCTGAATGGCCTCAACCCTATTGCCATCGCCAACCGTGCCTAGATGCCTCTCCCAAACAGCCCTCTGCGTCCCCAAGGGATCCAGGGAATTGTAGATCAACTTCCTATAGATGGTTTAGATTGCTCAGGGGATTAGTTAGCAGCTGCTCCTCCAGTGGGGATGCATCAGGCAACTTCCCCTCTTCCCAGATGTGACCTTGCAGAGCGTGACCCACCTGCAAATGTCAGAACCGTTTTTAGTCACCTAATTCATACTTTAGTTGTAGGATCGTGAAGGACACAAGCGCCTGTCCCCTCCACACATCGCCCGGCCGTTCTAAGCTAATCAATACCCATTTTGTGAAGGCCTGCAATCCTCCCGCTGCACTTCAGAGATCGCCATCCTACAGTGGAGTAATTTCAGTCGGCTTACCTTCTCAGCCTAAATACTTGGTAGCCTCTCTCCACACCCTTACCAATGTTTGGGTATGAGTAGGTAGGGTGCACTGATACTTTTGATACAGCACCGTGGTGGGGTAACCTCTCTAGCCCATGTCCAATCTATCTACCCGGTAAGCAAGATCCTCACGGTCCGCAAAAACCCAGTTGTTGACCGCCACCAGCTGCGTGTCCCAGTAATACTTGAGAATGCTCCGGACTGCCTGTCCACCTTAATAAACTCCCCTCTGCAACTTACTCAGCGTGAAGTGCCACCATCCCACAACAGCAGCAGAAGTTCTCAGTCTACCTTTTGAAAGAAAATATCTGGTGGGATCTTAAAGGACGTTTTTTGCACAATGTACAGGAGACCCTGGAGGGTCATCACTTTAAATAGGGCCACCCGGCCCAATAAGGTGAGCTGGAGTGCCCGCCAGTGTGGGGCATCCATGCGAAGCCGGTCTATTTTCGGGAGTATGTTCCTGTCTGTGGCTCTGATGTAATGAACATGCCCAAATATTTAAAGACATGTAGTGCCACCCTCACTGTGCACCTAGAGTGCAGCCGCAGGGTCCCTGCCTCCAGCAGGAATATTAAGGACTTCTTCCAATTGATCTTATATCCTGAATGATCTCCAAATATGTGAAAAATTTGTAGTATTCGTTCACTCGAGAAGGCTGCTTACGTGTCGTATAGCAAAATGTCAGTGTAGAGGGAGATTCTCTCATCCCACTCCTTATCAACTGGAGTACCCCATATGAGAGGTCCTGGCGAACCCAAGCATGTGAGAAGTTCATAGGAGACAAGGAACATCCCTGTCGGAGGGAAAAGACTCGGGAGACTGTATTATTGACGCGCATGCGCGCTAGAGGGGCCACGTACAAGAGCTTGACAGCAGCGCCACTGGTTCAGCAAAGCAATCCCATGTTGCATGTGGTACTCTAAAAGGTGTCGGAGATTTAAGCGCGTTCCCTGGTGTGGCATAAAGCCCGATTGATCAGGATGAACCACTGTTGCAATTACTGTCCGCATGCTGATCGCCAGGGCATACGCAAGGACCTTAGTCTCAAAATTAAGCAGGGAGATGGGTCTATAAGACCCATACTCAGTTGCTGGTTCGTCCTTTTTTTGGATGACCACCACCTCAGACGTTCTTTGGTCCTCTGGGAGACACCCTTGTTTTCAGGCAGTCTGAAACCTACTCTGGAGGTACTCCCTGATTTTATCCATTATGCTTTTATATAATTCTAATGGAAGCTCATCAGGCCCGTCGCTTGCCCTGTTTGCAAGGTTCCTATTGTCTTATTTATTTAGTCTACTGTCAGGTCTTGGTCTAGTGCGTCTCGGTCCTCATTCGTTAGCATTGGCAGAGTCAGGTCTTTCAGGAAGTCTCTCCAAGTATTTCCGTCCCCTTGTTGTCAGTGTCCTCAAGGATCCAGTTCCGTCCTTTGTCTTGTCTCTCTAATCATGCAAGCAACTCATTGGCTTTATCACCGACATCATAGAGACAATTCTGGGTAGCCAGCGCATGAGTGCCCGCTATTTTCCATTCTCTAAATGTGTGCTGCTTCAGTTGATGGTGTAATGGGAGAGACACTGATTCCCCACTTGCCAAGCGTGCCTCCAGGTAAGCACATTCCCTGTCCTGAGCCTCGCACTTCAATTTATGTTCCTTCGGCATTCCCCCAATCAAGGCTTGTGTCTGTCCTTCATTCTATAGCACGCAAGCTGATTCAACAGGCCGCCCGTTCTCCTTAAAATAGAAGTCGGCTCCATCTCTCATACGAGCTTTGAAGGTCTTGTCTTTTAAATATCACGGATCAACCCTTGGGGGTAGCATGAAGTCCACAACCGGACCATCGAGTTGCACCTCCACCAGCGAATGGTCTGAGATTCCCCCTGCTATGTGTGCAGCGGCTCTAAAATCAACTTTATGGACAGTCTGGGTGAAAAGATAGTGCAGGCATGCCAGACGACCATGTGCTGCAGACAGGTGCGTCCGGTTCTGATACCCTCTTCCCCTCTAGGGGCATTTAGGAGTATCATGAATATAGTATAGGTGTAGTTCTGTCACTCCAGTCACCCCAATGTGTATATATGCTCTGTCGTAAGCGTCATACTCTTTCAGAGGATGAGTCAATCTTGTCTGGGTCTTTTTCCTGTTTCCCGACACTTGAATGGCACGCCCGAACACTCGAGAGAGCAGTGACCCACCAGCAGGCTTTTGTGGAGCGCTTTTGTCCTGGATGTAGTGCTGCATTCAGTAGGGCACCCACTCTGTCTTTTCTTTGCAGTTGCCTGAAGATCAGCAGTCCCAAGGTAGCAGTCACACCTGGCCTGTCGGTAAGTGCAGCCCCTCTGGAGGCCCGACCGTCCGCAATTGAGCCCACGCTGTGGCCGGCTGGACCACAGGCATATGCTCAGACAGGGTGTTCGACACTGGAGTAGTTGTAGTCCCTCATGGGCCTCTGACACAGTAGTCAGGAATTCAGCCGCTAAAAGCCCAACACAGGCTATCCAGGAAGCCAGTAGATTCAGACCCTGTTGTGTTAGGAATTTGGCACATGCAACCTTGAACGGGCCGGTTGGCAGCACACAATCGTCCAACTGGGCCTCAACAATCACGTTGTCGGCGAGTATTCTTTTCTGCCTTGAACTGTTGGGAGAGTCTTGGGGGTGGGGAGGGTAGAGGTGTTCTACAGACTAGCAGTTTACTCTGTCGCACTCTCACATTGCATTTATGCTACTCACACCAACACCCTAAACATGCACTTAATGTTAGCGCAAAGTCTGGGCACAGGCATAGAAATGAAGCATCACATGGGTGTGTCAGTAGGACGCCACTCCACTGACCATGACGCAAAGATCTCATCAGGCTATTGATCCTTATAACAGGGTGCATTGCCACCACTGCTCTAGCTGTTAAACCCATGACAGTCCTCTGCCTTAAATAAGGGCACACTTGGTGTGACCCTCCAGGTCACAGCACCGGTCCAAGACCTCTCATAGCCCTTGTTAGAAGTTGCACAATACTGGGGTGGCAGAAAAATCTCATGTATTTGTTTTGTGGTAGATTTACCCCAGTAACGTGCAGTTACAAGTTTGACGCCATGGACTGGGAAGTTGCCACGAGGAACAGATTCTTCTGCCTGTCAAACCACATGCCATTCACTATTTCATTGCATTTTTCTGCTTTTATTTACCACTTGTTTTAAGCAGGTGGTAGATATATGCTTGCGGTTGGTTGTGGGGAGATAGGTGAAGCAGGGGAGGGAAGGGGAAAGCATTTTCTAACAGAGGGAGTAAGGTAAATTGTATTTGCATGATTAACAAAAATCTTACAATTTCTACATTCTTAAAGAAAACACACCAATTTAAAATAAATACCGATAATTTTAAAATTTCTAAAAATCCAAATTAGTTTTCTTAAATAACATAAACACAATTTATAGACATTACATCAGACCGTCATCTTTCCAGGACTTAATATAAATAGTGTCAATTCATATTTTTGTAATTTATGTGTGATATCTTAAAAATAGTCCTAAATTTTCTTCTTAATTATCTTAGACTTCCAAATTTCCTGTGAGCAACTCACAAGTATCCAATTTCCATTTTAACAAGTATTATAAATTTAGTAAAATTGGTGTTCATTTTAATATCCGTTGGTCTAAAACAAATTGCCATGGCATGTCTGCAGGTACGAACACCTCTGTCAATGAAGCAGTTTTTCAAATATCGATTTCTTTCCGCCATCATTACTGCACATATACAAATAAAATGCAAAATACTTTCGTCCCATAGGTTGCATAGTCTGCACATAGTCGGCTTAGATGATCTCAACCAGGGCACTACATGTTTTAAGCCAGGTAAGTTGCCGAATCGTGCTTTCATATAGGTGTTTTTGGTTTGTAGAGACCATGGTATTTCTAAATATGGTTGGACCTTAAGACTTGTATATTCCTGGACCAGCATCCATGCGATGGATCGCTTAATAAACAGTTCTTTGTCTTATAAAAGAGACAAATATTTATCTGATTTGTTAATTATTTTCTTAAAACGTTGTACTGTTAAAGACATTTCTCAGATCTCAGCAATTGACAATTCTTCAAGAGCTTTTTGCAGATATTTATAGAAGGACAATTTTTCATTTTGTTGCATTTTTTTCCACAAAAATGTGCACATTGGGTGATTGATAATAGTTTTGATTTGTCTCCAGGTCTTAGCGTACTGACCCATTCTTGCATATTGTTGATTACAAAAGCCAAATTCCAGCCTTATCTGAGCAGGTGATACATTAAGTGGAAGCCGAAACAGATGTTTAAATGTATTTGTAATAGCATTATTTAATAATGCAGAATCCAAACCACGGAGTATTTCACTTCCATATGTAAGGCTCGGGAGCAATTTTGATTTTATTACTTTTATTAATGGGGTATAAGTTGGGCCTCCCAGGGAGCTATAAAGTAGGCGAAAAGCCCTTTGTAGACTTTTGGATCTTTGCTTCATCTCTATTTTATGGTATGAAAAAGATCCTTTCTCGTCAAACAGTATCCCAAGATATTTATAACATTTAACTTTTTCTAGCTCCCGCTTTTGGTGGTACCATTTGTATTGACTGCCCTTCCGTTTCTTGGTACTGGCTTCCATTACTTTTGTTTTTGTTTCGTTTATAGTTATTTTGTTCTCAATTGCATACATTGATGTTTTGTTTATTAATCGCGGCAGTCCTATCCTTTTTGGGCTTAGCAGGACAACATCTTCAGCGTATAATAAGTTCGATTTTTGTTTCTCAGCCAGCTTTGGTGAGTCTGCTAACTCATTGTTCATTGCAAGGGTAAAGTCTGATAAAAATAGATTAAATAAATATGGAGCTAAAACACACCCTTGCTTTAGGCCTTGAGTTTTTTTAATTTTCCTCATAGCTTTGAGCCATTCCCTAGCCGGACATTTGTCCAAGTATCGGTATATAACAATTGTATTGCATTTAAAAGGCTGGAGCTAATGCCATAACGATCCAGTTTCCTCCATAAAATCTGCCTATTTACGCAGTGAAAGGCAGCTTTAAAATCAATGAAACATAAATATAATGACTTTTTTTGTTTTATATTTTTCCATTAATATTCCCAGTATTAACCTATTTGTTGTTGTACCTTGACCGTGTACAAAACCCGTTTGGTTCGGTGGAATTAAATGGTTTTCATTAGCCCAATCAATTAACTCCTTAAGTAGAACCGATGCAAATAATTTAGCTTCAATATCTTGGAGCGTAATTAATCTGTAATTGGATGGGAGGGACCAGTCCCCACTTTTATATGTAGGAGAAATTATCGATCCCTTCCATGACTCGGGGACTGTTCTTTATTGGAGAGCATGATTAAATACTGGTGTTAGATAGCTCGACCAATAAGATGCTTCCTCCTTATACAACACAGCGGGAATCCCATTTGGGCCTGGGGCACCATTGGATCTCTGATTCTTTATTAATTCACAAACTTAGTTTTCTGTTATCTCTACTGAGTTATTATTCTTTTCTCCTCCTATTTCATTATAGCCCAATCACAGCCATGTTAGGAGTAGGATTCAAATGCATATCTATGAACGATACCCATTCGGATTCAGTTACTGTTGATAAAGTAGATTTCCTAATAGATCTACTCAGTTTGTTTACTAGAATCCAGAAGCCTCTTGAATTACTCCTTTTGCAAGCATATAGAGCTTTTGCCCACAACAATTGCTTTTCTTGCATTTTGTCCTTCCAGACCATTTTCCTTACTTCTGTATTTATCTTTTTAAGTTTTACTCTGTAAATTAAATGAATTGGGAACTTTTTTACCAATCTCAGGATTCTGTTACGTTCTTTTTTTTAATTGATGGCTTTCAAATTAGATTTTCACCAATGACCATGCTGGTTTTTCCCTCCACTGACCTTTATTAGCATGTTATTGAGATTGACTGGTAATTAATTCCTTTGTGAAGAGAGACCATTTTCCGACAGCATTTGATTAATCTCATTCGAAGTGAAAATCAACAATTGCCTGCGCAATGTTTGTAATAGAATCTTTGGTGTTATCTGACCAATAAAGTTTCTTATAATTTACTGTCGTTATTTCTCCCGGAAGTGTAGTATAGTTTTCAAATCTTAAGCCATTTAGGTTTAACTCAATTATTTGTTGATCGTGGTCGCTTATATCTGTTCCCTCTATCTGATAAGACAACATTTTATGAAATAGATTCAACAATGCTATGGTATAATCTATTCTAGACCTATGATCCCCTACTTGAAAAGTCCATGCTGGTGGCGAATCTTGAGGAAATCGCCCATTTAGCACTCTTAGACCTATGGTTTCTAATTCTTTTACAGGAGCCTTGTCGATTTTTTTCATTCTTTTGTTCCCTCATACCCATTGTTGATGAAAAACTTGGAATTGACCATAAGTAATTTTGCCGTTGTATTTCAACATCTCTATCGTAAGACCATAGCATATTCATGTTATAATCACCGGTAATAATAACCTCAGTTTGGGTGTCATTGTCCAGTTGCTGCAATATCATAATTATCAAATTGTTCTTTGTGATTTAATATCGGGATGAATATATATGTTGATTACTACAAGAGGTTTAATTATATTTTGTTACTTGTATCGTATTTTGACAATTAGATAATCCTTTTGACTTTGGACGTCCATTTCACTTTCCATTTTTAGCTCAGTTGATATAAAAATAGCCAAACCCCCACAAGGTCTGCCATAGTTAATTGTTCTCTTAGCTAATGAGTAATAGCCCTTATACCCTTCCAATCTAAAAGGAACTAAAGCCCAAGTCTCTTGTAAACAAATTATTTGAAAACGGCACAAAGTAGCTAGTTGGTTACTCTGAATCTTTGCGTGAACTCCATTTATATTCCTCGAACATAATCTGACTCTTTCATTCATAATTGTTGGCCCCCTTAAAAGAACATCATATTGTAGATGTCAATCCTGCCTGACATTATGGAGGGCTGCTGTTAGCCAACCTAATTTGACAGTGTCAAATAATAGGTCTCCTTTTTTTTTCCTCTAATGATTTTAAAAGATGCCCGTTGGTCATACCTAAGGGGTTTTTTAATATTGAGTATTTCTTATTATTCCCGGTTCTCATTTGGTTATGATTTTGTAATTTTGATGAAAGAAAAGGGCTAGAATAGGAAGGTTGCAGGGAGCTGTTATTTTTATTCCCCAGTCCTGAAAGAGATTATGTTCGTGCATAATAAGGCTGGCGTCAATAGATGATGTCCAAGTTACTAATGTCGATTCTCGATTATTATTCTTGATTGTGAGGAATTCAATTGATTCTATGTCAGTACATTTAATTCTTTAACGAGGGTACTGCATTACACAATTTTAATATGTTCCCGCGATTCAAGATATAATTATTACCTCTAGATTTATATACCGGCGTAAAAATTACCTGCACCACCCCTTTTTGATCTGGGTTATTTAATTTAATTTGTTGCAGGCTATTTTCACCTTGAGCGTGCTTAATTAACCTTCCATTATGATTACTAACAGTTTGAGACCATGATTGTCGATGTTTATGTAACTGCTTTGTTTCGGTTCCCAGATCTTGTGGTAATTTAATATCCTTCCAGGTTTTTAACAAATCTCTATTTGTTTCATCCCATCTGATACTCTCACTCTTTGCTCTATTTGTTTCCAATTGTGATGGCTTATTTTCCACCTGTTTATTACTTTCCTCCACTTGCAGCATTTCTAAGGACTGAATTTTCCCATTCTCTATCATTTTTATACTATCAGCTTGCTTGTTTAAGCATTTATTTTTCATAAGTGCTTGTACCTCCGATAGATCCTTGTTAAATAGAGGGTAAAAGGGTTTTGTTGGAGACATTTGTTAACCCTCACCTTCACAATATGATATTTGGTCATGGTTGTTTCCAGTGTTCAATCTCACTATATCTACTGCATTTGTATTTTTTATACTTTTTAGAAGCTTCATTTCTTGCTTTCCTTTGTTTTTTCCTCTGTCTTTTTGATAGATGAACTTCCAGAGCTGAGTCTGTCATTGTTGATTGTGTCGAGCATAGGTTTATCACTTCTTGTTCTTTTGTTTTATCATCTATTTTTTCTTTAACAACAACAGTATTGTCTTTACATTTTATTGTATCTTTAGAGGGGCAGTCGGTCTTGATGGGTTGAATTCCCACATTAGGAAAATTCCCTTTTACATCGTCAATTATTGTTTTTAAAATATCCGGAATGGGAGCCAGTTTGTTAATTAGTGGGTCTGGGGCACAACTACACTCTGCATACGTAGATATTGGCTGAGATTGTGCCCTTACTATTAGATTATTTAGCCTTTTTTTTCTGCTCAATTCCGGCAACAGAGGATGCCATAGCACTGGAGATCTATTTGGACCTCCATTTTGTTGGACTGATATATTAAAGCTTCCAGAGTTAATTGCGAGATTTTGAAGAATAAATCCCAAATTGCTCCAGCGTTCCCACTTCCTGGTACCTGAGTACCTGGTCTATGGTGTTGCCCATTTATGAATGATAGGTCCTTATACTCCTCTTTTTATGGTACTTGAAAATCATGTCCCTCGTCACAAGAATGAATGAATTGTGGATTAATATTCAAAACGTCTCATTGATACGGAGTACTCCAATGCAGCAGAGTTTCTGGGTTGCTGTTGTATTTGTCCCTATTAATTTGAGATCCATTATTTTGATTACCTTTCGGCTGGTCCAGTTTTTGAACGGAATTTATTTTAGACAGATTAAGATCCGATTTCAGTGGGGTATTGGCTTCCCTTATAATTTTCACCCCACCATTTAGTTCATTTGGAGCTTCTTGCTCTGGTTGATTTATTTGGCCCAAATTAGATGGTTTCCCCTATACCGTTAGCTTTTCTGATTTTTACTTGCACTTCTATTGGCATTGGTTGCCTAGTTGGTAGCAATTGCTGAGTATCTATCATTGTTAGATTTGTGCATTTTGGGTCCTCTTGTTGTGAACAACCACTAAGTGGAATAGTTAACATCTCTAGGTCCGTTATTTGATCCCAATGGTTGACTTGGTCCTTAGTTGAATTTGACATTCGTTTGACTTCAGCGTCAGACTCAGGATGGCCTTGTTCACTTATTCCTTGCTTGGGGGAAATAATATTTGTTCTACTCAGTGGTTTAATTAGAGTTGAAGATCTTTCATAAAATCAAACTTAGACGGCGACTTTCCCAGTTTCCCAAATGTATGGACCTTAGATGATTTAAAGGACTGTATGTCACCTGCCTGTTTTAGTTTAAACGTATCCAATATTAGTGTTTGTTGTATTTTTCTTTTCCTTTTGATGGGAGGGATAGGTGGCCGCTCCTTTCCTGACCTCATAATACTATAATAAAAAATAAAAAAATACTAATAGTATATATTTTTTTAATATCTGTTTGGTGCCAGTCCATATGACTTTAATTTCTGCCTTTTGGGATTCTATGTTGCAACTCCATAGGGTACATGTATCCTTTGTGAGCTTCATAAAATGTTGAAAATTCTACAAATCCTCACTCATACATCCAAGTACTCTCATGCTACCATTCTACACTTTGCTCTGTCTGAAGAACAGCTCAACATTTTCAAAATTCTGCATTGATTAGGCTTGTAAATTATATTTTGGGAAATTTACATGTATTAACTATTTAATTTTGATACTATAGGTGATTGAAATAACGGCCGAAGAAAGCAACATTTAGCACAAGGCAACTGAATGTCGGTGCCATAAGAAGGATTATTTTGAAGAACTGAAGGACATCCAGCATTCTACGTTCAAACAATTTCCAAAAATCTAGGTGTGGCGAGGAAAGTACTATACCTGTAAGTGAAGTCTCTCATTTTGCATTTCATTAACACAGAGCAAAGCCATATCTGTGCACACAGCATCAGAAAATAATGCCAGAAAGAGCAATCACATCATCCTCATCTGATCTGAAATATTATCAGAAAGACAAATTGCCTCAGCATGACAGAATAACGTTCATCTAAAGTGCACTGCATAAAAGAAAGATATACCAAAAGGTTTCTTCTGCATACCATCAAAGAAAAGACGCTGAAAGAAGACTCAGAAGCTGACACGTTAACAACCAAAAGATTGGAAAATCACCCTTGTTCAACAACCGTTTTTAACCAGTTACGCAAGTTTGAGACTATCTGCCTCTGGATAGAACACCACGACCCACTCTGCTCACTCTTGCGAAAACCTCAAAAATTCACCACTTTATTGTGTTCATGATATCTCAGATGGTTTCCTTTTTATTGTGTACTGTTCTGTAATTCTATGTAAATCGCCTCAACATTATCTGTTGTGCAGGAGTGATATGTAAAACTTCAATATAAAAATGGATTAAAGGAGCACCGTTGCGCTATAGCTAATGTACATAAATCCTCATCTTCAGAACTACAAACCTTAACCTTACACCAAACATAGAAAGGATAAAAGGAACAGATGTTCTGTGACTGATGATCCACAATAGTACTCTGCACGTTCTAATGTCCTCAGTTACTGCCATTACGTCAGTGCAAAAAGGTACTTATCAGTTTAATCACTAAATATCAGACTAACACCTTATCACTGCATTGCTAAGAACCTATACAAATAGATTTGAGAAAAACTTCAGTCACAAAATAAGTTGCTGCCGGAGAGGCTATTACCTAAAGACTATTATCTGGTTGAAACATTTCGATAGGTGTTACAGGGCTGCTTCTAGACATATTTTGTTCAATTCAAGTGTTAAGAAGATTATACACAATTTATTTTAGAGATAAATGCTGAACATTATCTAAACAAGCCCGACTCCAAAATCAGGTTCACTCTTACCGTGGCATATAACCAAGAGAAAACTAAACAGAGATATTAACTCTAGGAATACACCTTATAAAAACACGGACTGTGAGAACATATTCAGTGTTCAAACCCGCCTCAATCGAGGCAAAATAACCGAAGTTGGGGAAAAAAGTTACCTGTGCCAAAAAAGATAAAGCCATAAATCTTATCTCACAGAATTTGACAGAATGCACACTGGGAAAAAACACTCTCAGTGCTTAGTATGCCAAAAAAGTTTCCGCCGTAAATCTTATCTCACTGAGCATATGAGAATCCACACTGGGGAAAAACCTTATGAGTGCTCTGAATGCCAGAAAAGGTTTAGTATCAAACCGAGTCTATATCGACATGCATTAACCCACTCTGTGGAAAAACCTTACCAGTGCACTGAATGCCAAAAAAGTTTCAACCGTAAATCTTATCTCACTGAGCATATGAGAATCCACACTGGGGAAAAACCTTATCAGTGCTCTGAATGCCAGAAAAGGTTTAGTATCAAACCGAGTCTATATCGACATGCATTAACCCACTCTGTGGAAAAACCTTACCAGTGCTCTGAATGCCAGAAATGTTTCAGTTACAAAAACAGTCTCACTCAGCATAGAAGAACCCACACTGGGGATAAACCTTTTCAGTGCTCTGAATGCCAGAAATGTTTCAGTTACAAAAGCGGACTCACTGAACATACAAGAATCCACTCTGGGGAAAACCCTTATCGGTGCTCTGAATGCCCAAAACATTTCCAACGTAAATCACTTCTAACTGCACATGTGAGATTCCATACTGGGGAAAAACCTTATCAGTGCTCTGAATGCCAGGAAAGGTTTTGTAACAAACAAAGTCTTTCTCGACATGCAATAACCCATTCTGTGGAACAACCTTATCAGTGCTCTAAATGCCAGATATGTTTCAGTATAAAAAGTAGTCTCATACGGCATACAAAGATCCACGCTGGGGAAAAACGTTATCAGTGCACTGAATGCGACAAATGTTTCATTGAAAAAAGCAGTCTCACTCGGCATACAAGAACCCACACTGGGGAAAAACCTTATCAGTGCTCTGAATGCCAGAAATGTTTCAGTGAACAAAGACTTCTCACGGTGCATACAAAAACCCACACTGGGGAAAAACCTTATCAGTGCTCTGAATGCCAGAAATGTTTCAGTGAAAAAAGGCATCTCACGCTGCATATACAATCCCACACTGGGGAAACACCTTATCAGTGCTCTGAATGCCAGAAATATTTCCGAGACAAAAGAAGTCTTTCTCTACATACAATAAACCACACTGGGGAAAAACCTTATCAGTGCTCTGAATGCCTAAAAGATTTCAAACTTAAATCACTTCTAACTGCACATGTGAGATCCCACACTGGGGAAAAACCTTATCAGTGCTCTGAATGCCAGAGATGTTTCAGTGACAAAATGAGACTCACTAAACATACAAGGACCCACACTTGGGTAAAACGATATCCGTGCTCTGAATGCGACAAATGTTTCAGTGAAAAAAGCAGTCTCATTCAGCATTTAAGAACCCACACTGGGGAAAAACCTTATCAGTGCTCTGAATGCCAAAAATGTTTCAGTCAAAATATCAGTCTCATTAATCATATAAGAATCCACACTGGGGAAAAACCTTATCAGTGCTCTGAATGCCAGATACGTTTCAGTGAAAAAAGACGTCTCACTCAGCATATAAGAACCCACACTGGGGAACAACCTTACCAATGCTCTGAATGCCACAAATGTTTCATTGGAAAAAACAGTCTCACTCATCATATAAGAACCCACACTGGGGAAAAACCTTATCAGTGCTCTGAATGCCAGAAATGTTTCAGTGAAAAAAGCAGTCTCACTTATCATATAAGAATCCACACTGGGGAAAAACCTTATCAGTGCTCCGAATGCCAAAAATGTTTCAGCCAAAAATCTCATCTCACTCAACATGTGAGAATCCACACTGGAGAGAAAACATATCAGTGCTCTATATGTCAGAAAAGATTCAGAGGTAGATATGGTTACAAGCTCCATATGAAAACATGCCATCAAAATAATTTAGTGCTCCGAATGCCAAGAAAGCATCAATTTTAAACTCAATCTCACTCTACATGAGCAGGCGCACACAGGGGAAAAACATTACCAATGTTATGAATGCCAGAAATTCTTATTTGATAGGCACAGCCTCACTAACCATAAGCGACTCCATTTTTTTTTTTTTTTTTTTTTTTTGAGAACTTTTATTAACCATAGTTGCATCGATTGGCAATGTACAATTCTGCGACAGAGCACCAGGTCAGCAATGTTCGGGTACATACAGTCAAATGTTTAAACACAGCCGTTTAGCCGACAACCCGGAGGTCCGGCGGCGGAGCTCAGTTGTACCTAGATAGAGGATTCAGGTGTGTACATTGCGTGTAAGCGAATCGGTGGTGTTTTTCTGATATGTGTCGCGTTGTTTCTCAGCTAAAGCGCATTGTCCGCGTGTGAGGGGGGCGCTTCGTATCCGCCCGCTGCGCATCATTGTCAGCTAGCTCCTGGGCTCGCAGAAGGATGTGTGCTGGGTGCTGGGTTGTCCGTCAAGCGCCCTGATGTGTGGACATCGGAGTCCCGGTGGCCCGCGTGTAGCGTGGGGTGAAGCGCGTCATGGAGGTTGCTGCGTAGTTCGCAAGGGTGCGCGTGGCGGCCGTTGCTATAATGGAACACATGTTTTGCTAGGGAGCGTAGTCAGTCGCCGAGTTGTGCCCCGGGTGTGCAACGTAAACTTTAGGGATCAAGGTCAGGGTCGAGAACTCGGGTAGTGGCCAGAAGTAGAAGGGTGAGGGGGGGGGGGGAAAAAAGGAGATCCGCGTGCAGCAATGTGTGAGGAGAGAGGGGCTGTCCAGCAGGGCGTAGCCGGTCGCCCGGGGAGCGCGTCGAGTGGCCGAGCGTGAGGGAGGGGAGAGGGGGGGGGGGAGGAGAAGAGGGGGGGGGGGGGGTCGTCATTGTGCGTGCCCTCCCAGGTAGCAGCGGCAGTAAGTCCCGCGCGTGCGCCAGAGCACAGCGCAAGAAGTATCTGTCAGTAGTAGCCTGTCGCGCGGTATGAGAGATGTGTCAGGGGAATATGCAGGTCGAGGGGGCCAGGAGCTAACCGCACCGGGGTCTCAGACATGTTGCCAGCGATCTAGTAGTGTATCAGTGTCCGCCTAGTGTTTAGGTTATCCCACGTGTTCGGCAGGCCGTCTGAAAGGTGGCGAGGAGGTCATCCCAAAGGTGAGCGATGGGGTACTGCCTGAGTCCCGCAGTTTCCTCACGGAGGAGCACTGCGCTTTCCGCCTGCGCCCAGTTGACGAAGGATGCCCTCCAGTGCCTGATGTGCGGAGGGGCCGTCGCCTTCCAGTGCTTGGTGAGCAAGCGTTTGGCTGTAACAAGTCCCATGTCCCAAAAGCGCGCCTGTACTCTGTTCGCTTTTGTGCGCTTGTACAGGCCCAAGAGACACGCTTCCCACGTGCGTGGCAGTCGTCCATCCGCGCCGCGCTCGATCAGTGACAGCACGTCGCTCCAATACGTCTGCACGTCAGCGCAGTGCCAGAGCATGTGCAAAAGGTCCGCTCCTGGTGACAAGCACCGCGGGCAGGCGGCATCCGTGCGCAGGAAATATTTATTGATCTTCTCCGGGGTGAGATACGCTCGCTGCAATATGTAATATTGTATGAGCTTGAAGCGGGGGTTGCGTGGAACGTTAACCGGGCTGGCCAGTATCATCGCCCATTCTTTATCTGTCCAGTCTCTGCCCCTGTCCGTCGCCCAGCGTTCTCTTAATGTCGAGGTGGTCAGTCGTGAGTGTGCGAGGAGTGCCTGCACCAGCCAGTGTATGACGTGTGCGCCACTGCCCATAATATGCAGATATTGGATGAAGGTATGCGTCGGCAGCTCCGTCGTCATGTCGCCCCAAGAGGCCGAGAGCGTCTGCATGAGGGAGGCATGCAGGAGAAACTGCCCTGCCGGGAGCGCCGTGCCGTCCGTCAGGGCAGCAAACGGCAGCAAGTCGCCGTCCTCATACAGGTCACCTAGCGTATCTACACCTGCCTGTTCCCACCCTGCCAAATGGGCCTCCGTGAGGGGTCCCGTCGGGCTAGGCATGCCCAGTAGTGGTAACTCCGGAGCGTACGGTGTGGTCGCGCGGGTGAGGCGAAGGCACCTCTGGAAACACCTGCGCGCCACCGCCAGGTAAATCTGGGAGGGGCAGGGCGCACGAGTCAGCGGATGGAACAGCGTGTGGACTTGCGTCCGCGTCCAAGCAACCGCGTGTGAGGCAGTGTCCTCTAGCTGCTTGCCACTCAGCCACCCCGCCACCCATTGCATCTGCGCTGCAAGATAATATAGCTCCAGATTGGGGACCGCTAGTCCCCCAGAGTCAGCAGGCATGTACAGTTTGGCCAGTGCTACCCGCGGCCTTCCCTTGTTCCAGATGAGGGTGCGCAGCAATACCTCCAGGTCGCGGAATATTCTGACGGGCACATACAAGGGCAGGTTTGCAAAGTAGTACAAGAGGCGGGGCAGCACTATCATTTTGGTCAGTGCTACCCTGCTAGGCACGCTGAGGGGCAGGGTGTTCCAGTAGCTAACCTGCGTGCGCACGGATGTGATTGCTCTGAGGAGATTCCCATCTAGGACGTCCGTCGGGGACCTGTAGATCCGTATCCCCAGGTAGCGGAAGGTGGTGGGGTACCACCGCAGCCTGTCTCCTCCCAGTCGGACGTCGCACTCAGGTGTCTCCGAGCCAAAGGGGTAGGCTCCCGACTTGGCCCAGTTAACCCTCAGGCCCGACAGTGCTTCGAAGGTGCGGAAAACGTCAGCGAGGGAAGCAGGGATGGCGGTCATGTCTCTGACGTATAGCAGCAGGTCATCTGCATATAGGGACACCGTGTGTAGGCCGTCCGGCAATGGGATTCCCCATTCCAGTCCGTGCGCTCGGAGCGTCGCAGCCAGGGGTTCCATTGCCAGTGCAAATAGCAACGGCGACAACGGGCAACCCTGGCGGGTGCCTCTGCGGACTCGGATGGCGGCCGAGAGGATGCGACCCGTGCGGACCCGGACGGTCGGCTCACTGTAAAGCAGGGCGATCATGGCGTTATAGCCGCCCCCCAATTGGTACTTCTCCGCAACCGCCCTTAGGTATGGCCACTCGACGGAGTCGAAGGCTTTCTCCAAGTCCAGTATCAGGCATCCCGCCCTGGGCCACTGCCGCGTGGCGTATTCCTGTACCCGGAAGAGCCTGCGGATGTTGTGGGAGGTATGGCGTGTGGGGACGAACCCATTTTGGTCCCGGTGTACAAGAGTGGGTACGTGAGGGGCCAGCCTCCTAGCCAGTGCAGAAGCAAGAATCTTATAGTCTGTGTTTAGAAGAGCCAGTGGGCGGTAAGAGCCCACCCGCGTGCCGTCCCTGTCCGGCTTAAGTATAGAGACCAGCGTGGCTTCGTTCAATGTTGGGGGCAGGGCAGCGCCCTCCGCCGCCGCCGCGTACATGCGCAGGAGCTCCGGGATTAAGATATCCGAGCCAGCCTTGTAGAATTCAGCCGGTAGCCCGTCCGGGCCCGGAGTTTTCCCGTTGGAGAGCTGAAAGATGGCCTCTCTAAGCTCGTCCGCCTCCAGTGGAGCGCCGAGTTCGTCTTGCTGAGCGATAGTCAATTGCGGCATCGGCAGAGGGGAGAGATAGTCTGCAATAGCAGCGTAGGGAACCGCGAGCCGGGAGCGGTACAATGCGGTATAGTGGGCAGTAAAAGTGTCATGGATGCCAGCTTGCGTGTACTCCAGTTCCCCACCCTCGCCCAGTATGGCCGTTACCGGCTTGGAGCGGGCATCCCGCGAAATCAGCCACGCTAGAAGCTTGCCTGGCCTGTCACCAAGGCGGTGAGTCCTCGCCGAGTGTGCCGCGTAGTTGACATGGCGAAGTCGCTCCAGGAGGCGTGTATGTTCCGAGCGGGCGTCCTGTAGCGGGCCCTCGTCTCCCTCCGCCGCCTCCTCCTCCCGCGTAAGTAAACTCGTTTCCAGCCTAGTGAGATCTCCCTCTAGTTGGTGTCTGATCTGCCCCTGGGTGCGCAGACAGTGACCCCGTATCACGGCTTTGAAGGCATCCCACTCCACCCTCGAGTCCGTTGCTGTGCCAGTGTTGTCCTCGAAGTACTGCGCAGTACGCTCGAGTAGGGCAGCACGAAAAGCCGCATCTAGTAGCAGCGCTGGCTGCAGGCGCCATGTGGGGACAGGGGGGTGTGGGTGGGCCCAGGCTACGGACATGAAGTGCGGATTGTGGTCTGAGTGTGTGCGGCCCATGTATTGCGCGTCCGTCACATGAGGTAGGAGGTCTGTGGATACCATGAAGCGGTCTAGGCGGACGTACAGGTCGTGAGCGCCAGAGTAATAGGAGTACGACCGCGTCCCCGGATTGCGCTGTCGCCAGACATCGTGTAAGTCCCATTGTGCAGCCCACTCCAGCAACGCCTTCGTGGCTCCCCTGGTAGGGGCGTTCGCGGGGGGCGGGAAGGAGCGATCCAGCGTGGTGTCTAAGGTGCAATTATAGTCGCCCCCTATAATCCACGAAGTGTCATGCCAGGGCGCCATAGTCGTTGATAGCCGCGCCAGGAAGCCTGCTTGTTCGATGTTGGGGGAGTAAAGGGACATCAACGTGATAGGATGACCATCTAGCCTGCCTCGCGCGGCCGTGTATCTGCCCTCGCTGTCTATCGCAATGTCTGTGGCCTCCCACGGGGTCCCCGGGCGGATCCATATCAGTGTTCCACGCGCGAATGAGGAGTATTCCGTGGCGTAGAGTTGTCCCCGCCATCTACGGTGTAGTGTCCGCACCTCAGCGCCGTTCAGGTGCGTCTCCTGAAGCAGCGCTACGTTAATTTTGTGCCGCTTTAGGTACGAATAAATATGGTAGCGCCTAGCCGGTGTGTGCATCCCCCTGACATTCCAGGTGCATATTTGGGTACTAGCCATTACTGTCCTGTGTGTGGGGGTCTCCCTCCGCCCCCAAGAGCGCATCCCCCCATCTCAAGGGCCCCCCGGGGCCAGCAGCCCGCACCTGCTGCGTAGCTACAGCTAGTGATGTGCATGCAGTGTCGTGATCTCCAACAGGGTGAGGGAAGAGGGAAGAAAGGGTGCATAGAAAGTCGAAACATGGCAACTAAATAAAGAGAGATGAGAACTTGTAGAATACCAAAAGGTCGGCTGCACAACAGGTCGCCGTCCAAACACTCAAGCGAGTTTACGAACTAGACAGTCTCGGGGGGTGGGTGAAGTATCTTCTGAACAACAACGGAAGCAATGTGGGTTCGGAAGCGCCTCGCATGCCTCCCAGGCGTTGTGTACATGTTGCTGCCGGTCGGCGGGCGTCCGATGGCCATAGTTCACGGCCGCGGCAGCTGTGCGCCCAGCCATCATGTCAGCGGGGGGCTGGGATGCCCATGGAGAGGGGGGGGGGGAAGGGGGAGGGCGCGGGCACTCTCCCCCCCACGACCCCCCAATAGTAACAAGCCGAGCATGCGGCAGTAAAAGGTGTCTCTGCATGAGTGTGAATCAGGTGTGTAGGCCGTGCGGCCATAAGTAGAAATTGTACTTACAGTGTCCGGCCCCACAGGCGGGCCCCCCCTCAGCGCCGTCAGCGTAGGTGCCTAGGCCTTTCAAGCAAGTTCAGGTCCGTAAGGGGCCATCTCGTAGGGATTCGGGAGGTCGGCAATGTACGTCAGGTGGCATCACATTTCCGGGGCACCTCAGCCAAAGAGGTCCACTGTTTGCGGTGTGACCTCCGGGGGTCCTCCAGATTCCTGTGTGTCCGGGATGCCGTAGATTGCCTCGTCGTCCGTTGAGTGGGCCGTCGGGCTGGCGTCCGGCCGAGCCGACGACGCCGGAGAGTTGCTAATCTCTGCCACCCTGCGCAGGGCGTCCCGCTGCTCCTGATGAACAAGGTCCGCTGGCGGGGAGTGGCTCGGTGTCCCGCCGGTTGTCGGCGGTGTGGGCGACCCGCGGTGGCGTCGTCGTCTTGGTCCCCTCGGTCTTTCCATCGCGCCTGTTCTCGTCGTCCGTCGCGGCGCGGCTGGCATTCCGCCATCAAGCCAGGCCTCCGCGTCTTCGGGACTCGTGAAGAAATGGGTTTTGTCGTGTGCCACCACTCGCAGTTTGGCTGGGAAGAGCAGCGAGTACTGGAGGGCCGCTTCACGCAGCCGTCGTTTGATGGGCAGGAAAGAGTGTCTTTGCCGCTGTACTCGCGCCGTGTAGTCCGGGAAAAACATCACTGTCGCGTTGTCAATGGTAATGTCCCCTAGGTTTCTGGCCCCCCGCAGGATGGCATCGCGGTCCCTGTAGTTGAGGACTCGGAGGAGAAACGGCCGAGGGTTAGAGCCCGGAGGTGGTGGTTTCGCGGGGACGCGATGGGCCCTTTCCACCACGAAGTGCGGGGAGAGCGTGTTGTCCGGTAATAGGTCCCGTAGCCAGTCCTCGACCTTGCGGACAGGATTCGCCCCTTCCCATCGCTCCGGGATGCCCACCAGGCGGATGTTGTTCCTTCGTGCCCGGCCTTCCGCGTCCTCAGCCCTTCCCTCTAGTAGTTCCACCCGGTGTAGAAGGTCGCTCACCCCGGCTTCTGCTCGTTTCGTCGCTGGCTCGACCTCTGCCATGGCGTCTTCCAGCGCGGTGGTGCGCGTTTGCAGCTTTTTGTGGTCGGCTCTGAGGTGCGTCAGGTCAATTGCCACACTGTCTATGCGGGTCTCCAGGGAGGCGCGCGTCTGCTGTAGCGATTCCTCCATCCTCTCCATGGCCGCCAGGACACTGTCCAGTTTCGCCGTCACATGGTCCGTATCCATCGCAGGCCTCGTTGGCTCGTGGCGCCTCTTCTCCGCCGTCAACCCCGGTCCGGAGCGGGTTCGCGCCCCTCTAGGCATGGAGCCAGCAGCGCGCGGAAGGCGACCCCCCCCTGTCGTCGTGGGGTAGGGGGGTGCTGCTCCGTTGATGCCCTGCTTCAGCGGGATGGGGGCGGCTCACCTCGCCGTGTCTCACCGTCTCAGCCAGCCAGGCCGTGTCGCCCTCGCCGCGTGTTCAGGGGCTCAGCCAGTGGGGGGCTCAGTCGCAGCCGGGTCAGCTCTCAGTGTCCCTCTTCTAGTCCGCGGGGCGCCCCTGAGTCCTTCTTCCCGCGTCGGCTCGTATCGTAGCACGTGGCGCAGGGGTCGCGTTGCGTGCGTGCGCCAAGGAGGCCCAGGTCTGCGCTCCCCCAGCGGTTCCAGGGCTCCGTGGGTGGTGACAGCGTGTGTTGGCACCGTCTTTTCCGTGGCGTCACAGGGGGGTCCCCAGGTGAGTTCAAGCGTGGCCTCCCCGTCGCCAGTCCGCCCTCGTCGCAGTCGTGGGCCGCCGCTCGGCGTCGCGGTAGCTCCTCCTCAGCCTCGGGCCTAAGGGACAGGGCAGCGCCCCGGTCTCGCGTAGTCGCGAGCCGCGGCCGCGCGTCCTGTAGAGCGGCCACGGCCTCGTCCGCGGGGCCGGCGCGGTGTTCCACCGCCGATTCGCCTCAAACTTGGCCAGGTGGCGGAGAAAGCTCCGTGGAGGGCCCGCCGACCAAATCCGCAACGTTCAGGATTGTTGCAGCGGAGAAGCGGCCCGGGGCAGGAGGGCTCGATCGGGAGCTCTACCCGGGCACGTCCGCTTCCATCGCGTGCTTAGCCACGCCCCCCAACCATAAGCGACTCCATACTGATGAAAAACCTTATGAGTGCTCTGAATGCCAGAAAAGCTGCTGAGAAAACGCTATCTCACCATGAGAAACTCCACACTGGAGAAAATCCTTATGCCATAAAAGCTTGAATCTTAAAGACAGTGTTATGCTTCATGAGAGATCCCACTCTGTGGAAAAACCTTATGAGTGCTTGAAATGCAAGCAAAGTTTTGGTTACAAATTATTTCTCACTTGACATGAGTGAACTCACACGGGGGAAATAAGCCTTATGTGTGTTTTGAATGTCAGATAAGGTTTAGTCTTGAATACAATGTAATTTCACATGAGAGAATTCACACTGGACTAAAGCCTTATACAGGAGGGGAAAGCCAGAAACGTTTAACTCAGGAAGGAGATCTCACTAAACATGAGAAATGCAACAACACCAGGTGAAAAGTAAGGCATATCTGGAGTTGCAGAAAAGCTTCTAACAACCTTACTTTTCACATGAGAGAGCACATATTGTAGTTGCAATAGGATTCATCAAGAAACTCTTGCAGGATAACTTAGGCTGCCCTCATGCAACTTCCAAAGAAAGTTTAGGCCTGGATTTTTTTTTTAATTGCAACAGAATCCACAATTTGAGTATCAAAACTCTCAAGGTCTTTACTTTACAAAGAGAAGTGTAAGTGCTTGCAAAAATCAACTAATTGCCAAAAAAATCACAATATTAATGTCTTAAATTTTACTCCACCCAAAAGGTTTCTACTCACCCTTGTTTCTTAACATATGACTGATATCTATATTTTCATGATAATATTAAGCCTATGCGGAGTTCCTCAATGAAGAACTCCGCGAAGTGACAAAAAAACTCTCGTGGTCTACGCGGAGTTCCGCGAGCAGCGGAGTGCGTAAGGGTCATGCCGGTTGTGGTGATTTTGATCTCCTGGTGTTTGTCCCGCCCTGTAAAAATAATCGCGAATGGCACCATGTGCAGCGCAAGTGGGTGCAGCTATTTCCACTCGACCGGCAGCTTTGTTAATGCGAAGGAAGGTTTCTCAACGCGAGTGGTTGTGACCTGCCGCGACCACTCGCATTGAGAAATCCGACGACCCACTTTGAGAAATTGCGCCAGGTGATTGATTTTGCTCGCCAGCTAGACCATGGCGAGCGTGAACAAGGAAAAATCTCATCAGGAGCTGGATTTTCCCCGCTCCGGCACATGACGTTGAAGAGCGCGAGCGTAGAAAAAGACCTCGCTACGCTCCATGTAGCGGAGTTTTTAGGAACTATGCGAGCTCCGCGGAGTACGGAAAACTCCGCAAGCAGAGTTCACCACCCAGAATGAGAAAATATATAACAGCAGGAAAATATAACAAACCAATTACTTCCCTTTGGTAACGCTCTTTCTGGTGGATACTCCTTTACCTGCAGATTCCTCACCTTGTGAATATTGCCCACACGCCAGACTGGATCCTCAAACTTTAAAGCAGTCCTGCTGCACGCAGTAGGAGACATCATGCAGCTCAGTGTCGACGTCCTTCTGCTCCAGAAGTGACAAGCGTAGACGCATAGAAGCACTTCCCATGCGCACTGTGAACAACTACAGAGGTCTATGAGTTTATTATCTCACAGGTCTGTATCACACGTGCAGGCCCTGGGCAGATATCAATTCACCATTTTTATCATGATTAGAATTCAGATAAGGCCTTTTCATTTCCAAAAATTCTAATTGTATTCTCAGCAGCAAGTGTCAATATAAATCGTTGAGTGAGGACTGCGCAGTGCTCAAGATGAAAGTGATCTGATGATAAAACAGTCCGATCCACATTTTGTACACAAAACGAGGGCTGTAAATTACTTTTGTACAATACAAGTTAAGCAAAGGCGATTCTTAAAAGACATAATTTATATGAAATAGCCCCTGTATAGTCAATGTTTCAACCGTTCCAGTTAATTACCATGGTCTCATCAGGACGGTAGATCGCAGCCACTCCAATATGCTTCTCAACTATATTCAATACAACCCAGTAAGGATTCTTCTGTAGCTCGGGTCAGCGTACCTGGGAGGAAGTCAAATTTTCTAAGAACGTGAATTGACAAGGTTGATATGTTTTCACCCTCCTTTGTGGATTTTTTGCAAACTGTTCAATTTTTTCCATTCTTTGGCACTACCAGTGTTGCATAGTGCATAGGTTTCAGTATTTATTTCACTTTTTTGCTGAGGGTGATTTTGGTATGAATTCGGACTTTTCTTACGTACTTTTATTCTGACTTTTTCCTAATCACGTTCGGTTACCATAAGGCAGACTTTGTATTTGAAATTCATCTTCCCCTTGTCACCTGATCTTATTCTGTTTTTTTTCCTGACTGGAATGGACTTCTATGCACATATATTTAAACTCGGTTTGTACAAATTTGCTTCAAATATTTTTGTTTTCCCTTTCTTTGCAGGTGGTTGATCTTGCCCTTTTTTCATTTCTCTGTGTTCATGCAACCTCATTTGAAAGAATGTAAAGTTTTCCATTGTGATTTCATTTCTGTTGTTTTTTTTTTTTTAGTTGCACGTACTTTAGAGCAGACTTGGTTGCTTTTTGAAATAAGTTTTACCAGCAAACACAAGACATGGAACGGAAACCAGCATCCTGGGACCGGTTTCGGATTAACACCCCTCATCAGCCAGGCTAGCTTGAATCCCAGGATGCTTATTTCTGGTCCAGTTGAGACCTGACTTGGCAGTTCGGTCTGGACTGTTCCCATGAGGCAGAGGGTCAAGACTGATTTTTATATGGCTGGGCCTGAACTGGGGTGGAGAAGTGAGCTTAAGAACGATGATGGATTCAACCCAGATCTGTGGCTGGGGGTGAGTGTCTGAAAAGTTTCAGCCGTCTGTCCATCATCTCCTTGTGTTTGCTTTGTTTGCCCAATGTTGGCAGGGTACGCCCAGACATGGGTCCCTTGCTTACTTTGCCTCTGAATTCAACCTAGCCTGCCCAATGAGGGGTTTTACCCCAAAACCGGTCCCAGGATGCTTGTATCTGAAAGAGACTATTAGTTATAGATTCCTTACCTTAGAATTACCCCCAGGCTTCAGACTGGCTCCAGAGAAATTTTTTCTTAGCAGTACCCCTGCGCTTCAGTAGGTGGGGTCGGTCGACTCCGTGTCCATGGTCGGCGTCGCCGGGATGACGCCGCACTTGCGCGCTGACATTCGTTCTTTATTTTTCCGCGCCAGCCAGCCCAGATCCGGAGAGAGCGTGCCTCTTAGTCAGTTTTTGACCAAACCCTTTTTCGACTTTTGTCAACCTCTTTTTTTGAGTCTTCGACTTCTGGTAGCATGAGGGATGTCCCATCGCCGGACCGGCTTCAAGCCCTGTGACTCCTGTCACAAGTTGATGTTGGTCACCGCTCCGCATCTCGTGTGCCTTTGGTGCCTGGAGCACGATCACGAAGAGAAGTCGTGCTCCGAATGCCCAGCCATGAATCTGAGGTCTTTGCTGGAGCGGTCCCGAAAGCATTTGGAGCTGGGCAGTCCACTCCGCGCAGCTCAAAGTCCCCATCGAGTGGAAGGTCGCGGGACCGGTCACTGAGTCATCACCATTCCTCCTCAAAGTCTTCACACTCCTCGTAAGTTGATGCACAAAAAGAAGGCAAAGAGGCATTTTCGCTCTTTGCCTTCTCTCTGTCTGTCGGCCAACGCGACGCGGGACCCGGAGCTTCGTCGCTCTCTGGCTCCTTCCTCGGAGCGGCTCCACGCTTCCCTACCTTTCCCAGAGCGTCCGCTGTCCAGCTTCGTCAATTTAACGAAGCACTGCACAGCACCTTTGGGCAGCCCGACTCCGCAGGCGTGCCTTCGGGCCCCACAGACTCAGCTGGGGGCTTGTAGGCCTTCGATGCCGGCGCTGCAGGGTATTGAAAGATCCAGGCCTGGATCCGGATTGGTGCCGGTCACCTCACAGTATCTTTCCCGGCGCCGATTCTAGTGGCGACGCCCCAGACGCTGGTTGTGCCCCCAACTGGCGTCAACCCCAACCTCACCCCGACATGGACACGGTGACGGACTTTTGTACCGCTGTTCATCCCTGGCGTTCCCTACCGCCCTGAGTGGCAGCCTGTGGAGGACTGGGAGGGGTCTATTGACCCTCTAGCAGACCAACTTGAGGAGCTGGACTGGCAAGAGGAGTTGGGTGATGCCAGTGGTCTGGATACCTCCCCAGACCTTGGTATTCTTTCTCCCTCTACCGTGGCTATGGGGAGGGAGCCTCCTACGCGGTGGTGTTGCGTAGGGTGGCTGAGGCCTTGGTGTGAGAAAGTGCCATCTTTCTTGCATGGTATGCCCCCACTTTTTGCTGAATTGCTGATGTGTTTTGACTGAGTGTGCCCTGGGCTCCTGCCAATCAGGTGCCCAGGGCCTGTGTTTCTTTCCTAAAACTGTGTTGAAACTAAAACCCAATTGGCATCTCTGGCCACATGTCAGCCCCTGGTAAATGGTACCCTAGGTACCCAGGGCATTGTGACCAGAGAAGACCCCTAAGGGCTGCAGCACTTATAGTGCCACCCTTAGGGGCCCTGTACCTTGACACACACACACTGCCTTTGCAAGCTGAGTGTCTTGGTGCAGAACTAAACAAAGAGTCGCTACATTACCCAGGGCCATTCCTGGGCACTGTAAGTGCAGTGCTGCCATTAAGAGTATATGGTGCTGGGAGGTTGTCATCAAAAACTCAACAGCACCATGATGGCTTCACTGAAGACTTAGAAGTTTGATATCAAACTTCTCAGCACATTAAACACGCACTGATGCCAGTGTGGGATTTAATGTAAAATGCACGACAGAGGGCATCTTAGAGATGCCCCCTGAAACCTAACCAACTTCCAGTGTCCTGACTGCGTGGCTACCGAAGCTGCCATCACCAGACATGTTTCTGGACCCCTGGGTCGAGAGCCTGCCACTCTCAAGGGCCTGAAACAATGCAAATCCTGGAACGAGGTGGCAAGCCTCCTCCCCCAGGACGGGCAGGGGAAGCTTCAAAGGCATGCCGCCTTTGTGAGCTTCTCCAGGCCACTTGCTATACTCAGCAACTGGCCCCCACCGGTTCTGACCCCTACTCTGGCAGGAAGAGCGAAGAGAAACCCTAAGTGAGGAAAGGGGGTGTGCCAGCCTATGCCAACACCACCCGTCAGGTGGGAGAGGCGAGGTGAAGCACAACTCCGGGCTCCGGCCAGCTTGAAGATGGGGAGCCCTGCCCAATCTGAGATAGGCTTCTGCCCCCCTCCCACAGGAGAGGGGCAGGCTAGGGGGTGTACTCACCCCAGGACAGGGACCCATTGGTCCCTGCCCTTGCCCTCCCTATAATGCACCTACAATTTGTATTTAGGGGCATCCTCAACCTTCCTTCCTCTGATCCCGATTACAAGAAGAACAAGAAACAAGAAGACCTGCAGTGCAGCTGCTAACAAGAGGACGACACCAACTGACTTGGCCCCAGAACCCTACAGGCCTGTTGATCCTTGAACCTGCTCCTGCGAAACCCCGGCGTCTCCTGCGGACAGCAACCTCGAAAACCCCAGAGGACCTGCCTGCCTTGAACCTCTAAAAAGACTGGGACTCCCACGAGCACTTGTTCTGCTCAAACAGCAACAACCCTGGTGCCAGCCAGGAACAGCGAATCCAGCCCACTCTGCACCTGCCGAGCCCAGCCTGTGCCTGAGTGAACCAAGACCACGAGGACGTCGCCCCGGCGACTGTGACCTGGAGTCCAGTGCCCAAAGACCCTCCTCTATGAACCAGACGTCTGCAGCCTCAGAACCAGGAGACCCCTCCAACTGCAACCAGCTGAGGGCAAGATTTCCCGACACCAAAAGATACCCCTGCACCCGGCGCCCTGCAGCCCCCTGTGCCTTCCTTTGGGGTATCTACCTCTTCTCCAAGATCCCAACTTACCTCTCGAAGTGGTGGTCGCACCTGAAGAATCTCCGTCCACGAGTCTGCAGCCTTTGTTCACTTTTTAACTCTCCCATTCATTAACATTGAGTGCCCGACAGCTCAAAAGCACCCTGCACCCAGCTGCCCGAGTGCCGCTGGAAGTGCAGCAACTACACTACTTTACTTCCCCTCTTGCCCTGTGTAAGTGACCAGGAGCTCAGCTTCCACAGCCGCGTGGCCTGCTTGCTGGCAGCCACCAACCGAAGGCCCCCTACCCTCCATAGGATTGCATTGGGCCTACTCCCTCTATACCCGGCTGCCCCAGTGCCGCTGAGGGTGCAACAACTGTGTAACAATAGGTAGGGGAAGACAAGGATCGATTGTGATCCAGTAGGGCATTAATTACCATTCACAAGCGAAGGGAATGGAAGGTCCGGCCACAGTCGTAGCCCCAGATATGAAGGCAACAAAAGGAGATGACTGGGCTGTTCCTTGAGGAAGGAAGGAGGAAAGGATCACTAGGGAAACAGGGTTAGTGCTCAATGGAGGACAACCCCTGAGTATCCAATTTGTTGGATATAATGACCTCACGCACCCTTGCGAGTGTCATGCTTCATCATCGGCAATGCTCCTCGTTGGGCAGGCGGTGCAATGCCCAACAGGCTCACCTCAAAGAGGGGCTCTTTATCGGAGATCTTTTGTCCAACTGCCTATGGGTGAAGTGGGGGTGAGGGGCCAGGACAGATTAGATAGTGTGGGTGAGGATAAAATGTGGCCTAAGGTACCGGAAAGCAATTTTTATTCTGGTGGTCCTCTGCCACAAGTAAAATCAAGAATAGCCGGTGCTCATGGGGACTATGGTTTCCCGGAGTGAACCAGGGCTAGAGTGCAAATGGTGTGGTCAACATGTTTCTCGCTTCTAGTACATTGACTGTGATTCTTCAGGACCTAGTAAAAAACTACAATCTACAAAACATGACCTAATGGTTAGTATCAGTTTAAATACAGCACATAAGTTGTACTACCTGTATGACACTGCTCTTACCTAGAAAGGGAGGATAAAGGAGAACATTACCACAGGTAAGTAACAACATGTGACCCTGTAGCGACTGTGAACACACTGTGAAGAAGTGCCATATTAGTGCAGATAGTGACTAGTATGTGATTAAAAACAAGTTAAAAACTAGTAGCAGCAGTATCCATTTGAACAACTTCACACACCCATGGAATCGGTAATACTGTTACTCACCTAAGGGTTAGAGTTATAGGGTGTCAACAGTACCCGGTGGATCTGACATCAAGGGAGAAGCCATAAAGTTACAGGCTGGGAAGAAAAGGACAAGAGTGGGATGGTATTGAGATAAGTGGTAAACTCAAATGTTGGGCGCATGTGTATCCTGCTGCCTCGGTGCAGACGTTCTGTCTACGGGGTAGAACGCCAAATGATGAAATATCGGCTACGTAGTATGTATTTGAGGCGCTACACGGCACTATGTGGGAGTAATCTAAATTTCCTCTATCCAGCCAGTAATGACCCGTTGATAGATGGTGGATTGGGCTGGGTTTGTGGACATGTTAGGTAGCTAACAATGGGGAGACGCTCCCGATGGGGTTGTATTATAAAAATATTGTCAAAATAGAGTAAAAATAGAACCGAGTCATGGGACACTAATGCGCAGCAGTGAGTACTGATCAAAAGCGGATATTAATTCCTGGTCGCTGTAAAAGCGCACAATTCAAAACTACTGTTTGTTCCTCCCAGGGCCGCTATGAGAATAACAGGAAAATAGTTAGAAAATAGTCAGGCAATAGGACCCTGCAGCGCGGTAAAAAGGTTTTAGTCATAATGGGTTGGAAATCCCTGCTGGTGTAGAAGGCGGTACACTTACTTTCTACTGCTCGTGTCATGGCCAGTCAAGCCTACCCATCTCACCGGGTCCGGATAGTGAAAATCCGGTCGTGTCCCTCCTCCTTAAGTAGCACCCAAGGTGTGTTCCACAGGATCCCAAACAGGAAGTACGACCCGCCTGTAGATCATGTTGTTTCCCTCGCGAATCGGGCGGCCATGATGGAGTGGAGGGTAGTGTACAAAAAGTCAGTGAACATATTCAATGTTGTGTCACTAAAATGGCGGTGTAGCTCAGTGATAAGTGGGAAGTGATGGGCCTTATTAAGTGTGGTATGCCAAGGCATGTATATTGACCATGAAAACTGTTATAAGACCAAGCCAGCGGGTGTACACTGAACTTTGCATAGTTCGCTAGGCGGATCAGGGATGTTTTGGCAGAGATGTGTTCACAGAGCACTCCACGGTATATCCTCATTCAATCCCTGGCTGTCGGTGGACAAACGATGTATCCACCTCTGTTCCTTAAGAAAAAGACTGTGCTTGGATTTGTCTGGGGAGGATTCAAGAACTAACCAGGACAGTGAGTCAGCCGTGTGGTTCTGTTCTAGGTAGTGCCTGCACATCTTGGTGTTTGTTTTCTTACAACGGAAGTTGCTTCTTTGTTCAGAGATGCGGATTTTCACAGGGCGGGAGGTCATGCCTACGTACTGCAGACCGCATGGGCATCTCAACAAGTAGATGCAGTTTGGAGTGTTGCAGTTAGTATGGCCACGCAGTTCCCAGCAGAAGGTGTCCGTCAGGAGGATAGTTTTGTATGTGCTGGTGAAAGGGCACACACTGCAGGAGCCGCACTGATAGTGCCCAAGTACAGGCGGTAATTGCCACAGGGTGGTTTGTTTAGGTGGCTCTGCCTTCCTCGGTCTGGTATGCACCAGAATATCCTTAATATTCCTTGACCTTTTGAAGGCAAATCTGGGCGGTGTAAGACTGAAATTGCCTGTATTCAGAATTTGCCAGTGTCTTTTGATTATCTTTTTGATTTCGTTAGAAGCTGGCGAAAAGGTGGTGACACAAGTAAGGAGATCTGACTCCTGTGTCGTCCGGGTCTTGTATTCAAGTAGGGCCCCCCTATGGTTGTTTTGTGCACGTTTGCGTGCCCTAAAAATCTCCCTAGTGGGGTACCCTCTATCCCTCAGGTTTCTGGATAGTAAGGAAGACTCGGTTTTGTAATCTGACAGGTGTGAGCAGTTGCGCCTGACCCGCAGAAATTGTCCGAAAGGCAGATTCAGTCTCAAGGCCTTGGGGTGGTGGCTGGTAAAGTAGAGCAAACTGTTGCGGTCTGTTGGTTTGCGATACATAGTAGTATCGATTTTACCCCCCTCCCCCAGTCTGACGGTGAGATCCAAGAAGGCAATTTTGGATGCAGACGCCGTTATGGTGAAGTGGAGGTATTCGTTCAGCGTGTTTAGCCAGCTGAAGAACTCCTTGTATAGAGTTTCAGTGCCTGTCCAGAGTACCAGGATATCATCAATGAACCTCCTCCATAGTTTGATGTTCAGACGGTAGGGGTTCTCTGGTCCATTGATGTGTCTTTCTTTGAAGTCTGACATGTAGAGGCAGGCTACCGAGGGGGCAAAAGTACTACCCATAGAAGTGCCCTGGGTCTGGTGGTAATATTGTCCTTTAAACTCAAAGTAGTTCTCCGTAAGGGCAGTTCTCCGCTGCCCAACGAGGAGCATTGCAGATGATGAAGCATGACACTCGCAAGGGTGTGTGAGGCCGTTATATCCAACAAATTGGATACTCAGGGGTTGTCCTCCATTGAGCACTAACCCTGTTTCCCTAGTGATCCTTTCCTCCTTCCTTCCTCAAGGAACAGCCCAGTCATCTCCTTTTGTTGCGGTGCAACAACTGTACCTTTGCGACCCTGGGAGACCCCTGAGTCTATGCCCAGAACCGTAACTCTACCAGTCGAGTACTTACCTAAAGGCCGATAACTGATTTTCCTTCCATAGGTTAACATTGACTGGTTTCACTTGGAAATTCTTCTAAGTGTGGAGTTTTGAAACTTTAAAATATTCATTTAAAATCAGCCAAATAATGAATTCCGATTTACTCACCTGTGATCAGGAGAGAAGCCAGTGCTGTACTTTTCAGCCTAGTACTGAACCGAAAAAGTAATTATAACTGTACTTACCAGTAACTTGAATTTCCTCTCATAGGATAACATTGCTTGGTTTTACTTTTATTTTTACTTTTACTTAAGTGTTTACAGCATATGTCCCGGGACTGAATCTAGGATCCAGTCCTGTGGTTAGAAAAGTAATCTATAAAGTAATCAATTGCATTTAACTAGAAAAACCCATTGAGCTCAATGTTATATTGTGTTTGAAATTGTGTTGCCCATTGCAACCACTGTAGCTATTGTACTTACAAAGTCTATTGCCTATTTGCAAAGTAATTACCTAAAGTTACTCACATTGTGAAAAGTATATTTTGATACCTTGTTGGTTCTAAAATAAAACAACTATATCTTTAGATACAAAACAATTGGCCTAGAGTTCAGTTCTTGAGTGTGTGAGACAATTTGCTGAGTGTATACAACAAATGCTTTACACTGTCCTCTGATACTGCCTTACTGCTCGACCAAGCTACCACTTTAGAGAGTAAGGTTATATCTAACTTTAGCCTCTGCCAAACCACTGTGGACTCTGTGCACACTGTCCCTTACTTTGGTCCAGTATATACTGAGCTATTTTCTTACACTTGGGCCTCGAGCTTCCTATAGTGGCTGTCAGGACTGACCTTCTGACTGAGGTGCTTCAGCCGGCAGCAGCCTCTTTGGATCCCCTGCTGCCTTTTAATAAGGCCCTCACTGACATCCTTCTGGGCACTTGGTCCAAGCCCACCACCCGTCCCTGGCCGACCCATTATTCCTCTCCCAACACCCTACGCCTGAGAGCTTGGTGGTCAAAGCCTCATTCTCAAACGGCGCATTCCCTACTGCTCTGCCAGATAGGGAATTCAAGAAGCTGGACCATCTTGTGAAGAAGATGTTTTCTTCCGCCAGTTTAGGACTGGGGTCGGTGAACACCACATGTCTCTTGGGCCGTTACACACACACACGGTGTGGGATGCGGTTGCTCAGGTGCTGCCACAGTGCATGAAGGAGGCCCGGGCTGTGCTCACCCGCTCTGTTGCTGAGGGTCGAGACGCAGCAAAGTTCACCATCCGGTGTAGGCTGGATACCGCCGCCTCGCTGGGTAGAGCGGTTTCCACGTCGGTAGCCCTGAGGCGCTACGCCTGGCTGAGATCGTCTAGCTTCTCTGGGGATGTCCAATCTAACCTTTTGGACATGCCCTTTGATGGCTGTCGCCTGTTTAGTGTCAAAGCGCTCGAGTGTTTCAAGAACTCTAGGGCTACGGCCCGATCCTTGGGCCTCGCAACAACTTCAAACCCCATGCAGTCTGCCTTTCGTGGCTACAGAAGGGGTGCCCCACCACGTTCCACCCAGAGCCACAGGGTTGTGCAAGCTACCCAGCCTCTGCATGGTCGGGGACGTGGGACCCGGCGTCATGGATCTGAGGGCCAGCGGGCGGGCTAGTCAACCAAAGCCCCCCCATGTTGCAGCCTCCACACCTACCTAGTCCGACCTTCCAGGGCCACCAGTTGCCAGTGGGTGGCAGGATCTGCCATCACCTCCCCCACTGGCTCAACATTACGTCGGACAGGTGGGTTTTGCAGTTAGTCTGAAAGGGCTACTCCATCCCCTTTGAGACTACTCCTCCCACCATGCCACCAACACTCCATCCCATGTTGGAGGATCATTTCGCCCTTCTCTGCCTGGAAGTTACAGATCTCTTTGCCAAGGGAGCTATTGAACGTCCCTGTGCCAGAAGTAGGTCGTGGTTGCTACTCCCACTACTTCTTGGTACCCAAGAAGGAAAAAGGCCTGCGTCCTATCTTAGACCTCAGGGACATCAACCGCTTCCTCCGGAAGGAGAAGTTCAAGATGTTAATCTTGGCTCAGGTCTTGTCTGCCCTCGACCCTGGAGATTTGATGGTAGCGTTGGACTTGCAGGACACTTACTTTCACATGCCCCGTCTTGCCTGCCCACCGGCATTACCTCCGGTTCACGGTAGGCCACACGCATTTTCAGTTTACCACGCTCCCCTTTGGCCTTAACAGCCCCCCAAATGTTCACGAAAGTGATGGCGGTGGTCGCAGCTCATCTGCGCAGATCAGGGTTTCAGTCTTCCCCTATCTCGACGACTAGCTGTTGAAGGCGGGCTCGCCCAGGCTGTCGTCTCCCACCTTCAGACTACGACGGACTTCCTGCATTCGCTGAGGTTCACAGTTAACGTGCTGAAGTTGCACCTGATTCCCTCCCATAAGCTCCTTTTCATCGGAGCGGTTCTGACACAGCGCAGTTTTGGGTCTATCCTCCCTAGCAGCAAGTCCAGGATATTCGGGCTATGATACCGATGTTTCGGCCTCCATCCCGGTTTTCGGTGAGAATGACCCTGAGGCTGCTGGGCCTAATGGCCTCCTGCATCCTGCTGGTGGATCATGCCAGATGGCATATACTTGCTCTGCAGTGGGACCTGAAGTTCCAGTGGGTGCAGCACCAGGGGAATCTTTCCGATGATGTTCAGATTTCATAGGGGACTGCAAGTCAGTTGCAGTGGTGGTTCACAAACCAGGATTGGGTCAACGGCAGATCCCTCTCCCTCTCCCTTCCCCAACCTGAGTTCACAGTAGTGACGGATGCCTCACTCCTGGGATGGAGCAGCCATATGGGAAAGGTGGAGATCAGAGGCCTCTGGTCTCCGGCGGAGTCCAGGCAGCACATCAACATTTTGGAGCTCCGGGCTATTAGTCTTGCACTGAAGGCAACCTTCCTTCTGTCAAAGGAAGAGTGGTGCAGGTGTTCACGGACAACACCACCGCCATGTGGTACTGCAATGAACAGGGCAGGGTCGGGTCGTGGACCCTATGTCAAAAGGCTCTTCTCCTTTGGACATGGCTCGAACATCAGGGCATACCTCTGGTGGTTAAACCCCTAGCAGTTTCCCTGAATGCCAGGGCGGACAAACTCCGCTGCCGGTGCATGATGGATCACGAATGGCGTCTTCACTCGAAGGTGGCGCAAGGTCTCTTTCAGCAGTGGGGAGAGCCTTGGTTAGATCTATTCACCACCGAAGAGAACGCGCAATGTCAACAGTTCTGCGTGTTGAAGTTTCCAAGGCAGCTCTCGCTCGGCAACGCTTTTCGTCACGAGTGGAGTTGCGGCCTCCTGTACGCCTTTCCGTCTGTACCACTTCTGACAAAATTGCTAAAGAAGATCAAACGCGACCGGTCCCAAGTCATTCTTGTGGCTCCGGACTGGGCACGAAGAGTCTGGTACCCCGAGCTCCTGAGCATGGCCATCAATCCTATTGTTAACAGATTTCTGAAGTGCATTACTCATCTCCTTCCTCCTTCTCCTTTCGTAATGCCCCAGTGGGAGTTGAATCTTGTCCTCACTTATCTTATGTGTGCTTCCTTTGAGCCCCTTACATAATTGTCCTCTTCACCTCCTTTGAAGGCTGCTTTTTTGCTTGCCATCACCTCTGCTCGCAGGGTAAGTGAGCTTCAGGCTTATCTTCCAGACCTTTCTTGCTATCCATCCGGACAAAGTAGTCCTCCGTACTAAGCCCTCTTTTCTAACCAAAATGATTACCTCTTTCCACATAGGTCAGACCATCACATTGCCTACCTTCTTCCCGCCTTTGCACCCTTCCAAAGAGGAGGGTAGATTCCACTGTCTGCACCCAAAACGTGCGCTGTCTTTCTACCTTGACTGCACTATAACTTCCAAATGAACGATCAACTCTTTGCGGATTATGTGGGCACCAAGAAAGGTCGGGCAGTGCACAAAGGTACCATCTCTCGATGGGTTGTCCTATGCATTAAGATCTGTTATTCTTTGGCTAAAAAGGAACCTCCAGTAGAACTGCGCACCCACTCTACCAGGGCGATGGCAGCCACTACTGCTTTGGGAGCGTGGAGTTCCGCTGGTTGACATCTGTCACACAGCCGGCGGGCATTCCTGCACACGTTAACTAAGCATTACTGCCTGGACAGCCAAGTCCGGAGAGATGGCTTTTTCGGCTGTTCTGTCCTCCAGGATTTCCTCCGGGGTTGGTATTGCTGGGCTATCTATTCTAAGGGAAGGAATCTATAACTAATAGTCTCTTTCAGATGAACAAGTTACTTACCTTCGGTAACAATGTATCTGTAAGAGACATATATTGGTTATAGATTCCTTACCTCCCCACCCATCCTCCCCATTCTGCACACTGACTTCTAGGGATAGGGACTCCCTTACAGGGCCCTCGTTTTGTGCACCAGGGGTCAGTGTCTTGCATGGCTCTGCGCTTCTGGCATGGAACGTCGTATCAGAACTGACGTTAGCGCGCAGGAGCGGAGTCTAAGTAGACACCCGCTGCGTCATCCCGGCGACCACTATGCCGATGACGGACGCAGAGTCGACCGATGCCACCTACCGACACGCAGGGGTACTGCTCAGTAAAAATGTCTTCGGATCCAGTCTGACGCCTTTTCTAAGCTAAGGAATCTATAACTAATATATGTCTTACAGATACATTGTTACCGAAGGTAAGTAACTTGTTCATTTTTTGCCTACCAGGGATGGTGCATCAATTGAGAAAGAGGGCTGATAATGAACAACATTAATATAGAAAGAAAACTGGGTGGGTGCCAGTGCACAGCCCTAGGGAACACCTTAATTAATAGTTAATCGTTCAGTCACCTGGCCCTGGGTTCTCCAGCGAACCTGGGCATAATAACCCTCATGTAGACTGATCAATAGGCTCAAGAGCCTCCTGGGATGGCCCATATCACCCAAAACCTGCCATAGCCTGCTTCGTGGAACCAGGTCAAAAGCAGATTTAAGGTCGACGAAGCCAACATACAAGTTGCCCTGCCAACCACAACGATCTTCCAATAGAGTAAAAGGAAGCGGAAACCTGATGAATCGTGGATATCTTCTTCCTAAAGCCTGTCTGAAAGGGGGATACAATGGCTTTAGCTGCAGTCCATTCCTCAATCTTGCTCACTGCCAATTGAATGAACGCCTCCACGGTCTTGGCGTGTCTCCCCCTAGTGTTAAACACCATTATGCTGCCAGCTTGTCTCGATAAACCTTAGTGACATCTGAATACATGCTTGGGGAACCTATTAGGGACTTCACAGCCGTACGAAAATACCTCAGTCACTATTGCAGACACCGCCTATGAGTATTTGGACGGCTTTTAATCTACATGAGAGATATGAAATTGGGGGAAGATTCAATATGGTGTGGCAGAGGCTGGAATCTGGACAAACTTTTTACAACATGTAATTTACCTCTGACACCATTGATCACACGATTTGTCTTGTCAGCTAGTCTATTTAATGACTGCGATTTAGAATCGATTTTTTCATTTACTTATCAATTTTTAACTGGACGAACACGACTCATTTTTGATACACTTATTGTATACATAAAACAGTGACATATATTTACATTTGTACAGTGACTTCATAACATGTCAAAATAACACTGCAAAGAGTTTGAAAGCAATCAAAAAACTATTTTGGCATAACAGTAATCAATTGTCCGATACTATTTGATTTTAGGAACTTGAGCCAATTGGCTCCTGTAGTTCTAGCTCCTATTGCGGTCCTGGCCAGAGTCGGGTGTTTGTAACTGAAAAGAGTTCAACCAAGCAACCAGATTGTATTCATTCTATATGTTTGCTTGTATGGAAAAACTTGTGTCTAAGTTAGTCTCTCACAAAGGTGTTCGCGATCTCTGCTTATTCGCCAACGCGTTTCGACCTGTGTAACTGGGGACCTGTGTTGTGTTTGTGAGGTCGTCTTCAGGGCTGATGTGGGGTTGAAATCGGACTTCTATTCCTGTAATTACAAAAGTATCTATTTAGTTTTGGTGCTAAATTTGGGTGATTGTGCAAGCAACAAGTCATGTGTCAACGTACGCTCACTCTAAGAAGAAGTAGCCTGTCTTCTTTGTCTTGCCGTTTTGTGTAGTATGCCGGCTCTCAGGAGATGGCTTGTCTTGTGTAAGTCTGGCTGGTTTCTTTTTTGGGGGACAAAAAGTGAAACAAGGTTGGTATCTCCACCCTAATATTGGCGCTGGTGCTATTGAATCATGGGTGTCATGAATCACTGCATAATCTTTAGCTTGTGATAGTTTTTTGTGGACAGGTACAAGGTATAACAGCTGGTGCACTTTGATTAAGCGTTTTTCGTCACTTCGGTTACTCGTGGCTTACGTCGATTATAGGAGCTGTAAATGCTGTGCTTGAGCTTTCCGAGCGTGACTTCACCTCTTGGTCAGTGTTTGGAGCTCATGCATGAAACGGTTTTCTGAAATTGCGCTTGGATGGCTTTAAAAGTATTAATATTAATTGGGCTGAAAAGGCCTAGGTTGACTGCTTGAGCATAGTTTAATGGCGCGTGCAAGGACGGATTCCTGACCATACGCTAAGGCAATTTTTTCGTAGCGCGTATTTCTTTCAAGGGGCTCGTGTGGGCTTGCCATTTCGTACCTTTTGAATTGTTGGTTCTCTGATCGTCTTGTTCGATCTCCGTGATCTCCTTTCTCTTTTTCGACTGCTGTCACTTTTCCGGCATTTTCAAATTGCTGGGAAGCGCTCTCTGGATTGGTTGGTTTATGTGGAGTTTCCGGCGTGCTTGCGTGCGACGTCATCGTGCTTACAGCTGTTCCGGTGTGGTAGCGTTTAATGTCGTCATGGTTACGGAATTGTTGTCTCATCCGACGACGAGGAGTTGAATAAAACTTTATTGTACCGCTACATTTTGTTTACTACGGCGCTGTGCAGCGTGGTCATGGTTGCTCATGTTCTGACGTGATTACGTTTGCTGTAGTTATGGTTGCAGAATTGTTGTCCCGTCGGGAAAGCGATAATTTTGAATGGAAATTAATTTGTATCGCTGCCTTTTGTTCCCTGTTCTTGCTGTATGGTATGTTGCTAGGTATTGAACATTGCTTGGAGGATTGAACTTGCTTTTAGGTGTCTATGTTCCAAGTTTCTCTTGATCCCCCCTTGGGCAATGAAGTTCACGATTGCTAATTGGTGTGTTCAGTTTTTTTGAGACATCGAGGTGGTTGAGCTGTATTTGGTTCCTCTCGTTTTGGTTAATACGATGACTATCTATTAGTTTAGTTGTTCTGGTTCGCTTGACACTTGACCAAAGTTTGTCTTTTGTTGACACTCTATTGTTTGTTCTGATAAATTCCTTAGAGAGAGCTCCTTGTTCTTGTGCGGTATGGCATATGAACATGGGTGTTTTATAAATGTTGCTTTTTGGCTGAGCTGGATGGCATGTGCCACATTTTTTGTGGCCTTTTATTGGAGGTAATGAAAGCATGGACCTCAATGATGTTGCTGGTTGTTTGTAGGTGGTATTTGCACGTACCAATTTTTCCCGTATACTCTTCTTTTTTTTGAGTGCAAAAATTGGTATCTGTGTAAAGGATGGAATTCCTTTTACTGTATCCCAGTTTTTTCGAATGATCTTTTGCATCTCAGTTGTTCTACTTGAGAATGTGGTGACGCATACCAGTTTTGAGCTTGTTTTGTCTGGTCTTGAGGATAGAAGTGAATCTCTGGGCGTGTACTATGCCCTTTTTAATGCTCTCTTGAGTAATTTTTTGGGGTAATTCCTTTTTTGCAGTTTCTCCATTAGTAGATGGGCATTCTCAAAGTAATCTTCTTTTTTAGAACAGTTTCTCCTAATTCTCAGGAATTGACTGTATGGAAGATTTTCGCGTAAGTTACGTTGGTGGAAACTTGAGAAATGGAGAAAAGTGTTTCTGTCGGTTTTTTTGGTGTACAGTGTTGTATAGAGGTAACCCTCTTCATGTCTGATTAGGAGATCCAGAAAATTCATTTCTATTCTGTTATGATTCATAGTAAATTGGATATTTGGACTCCTGTTATTCAGCCATGTAACAAACGCTTCTAAGTCTTGTATCTCACCTCTCCACAGCAAGAAAACATCATCGATGTAACGACGCCACATTTTTATGTGGCCATCGTATGGGTTATTGTTATACACCCATTTTTCTTCGTATAGGGCCATAAACATTATGGCCATTTCTGGGGCGAAGGGACAACCCATCGCGGTTCCCGTAACTTGCAAATATTGGGTGTCGTTGAAGGAAAAAAAGTTGTTTTTCAGACAAATTTCTGCTAGTTGGACGAGATAGTTTGTTGGTACATTGTGTGGTCGAACTCTTTTGTCAAGGAAGACTTGTATTGCTTCAAGGCCTTCTTCTTGTGGGATGTTTGAGTATAGGCTGACAATGTCCAGAGTCACAAGGATTTCATTGTCTCTGTCAAAGGGGAAATTTTCCAGCATGATGATAGCCTGCATTGTGTCTTTGACATAACTTGGAGTGTCTTTAATCAGTGGTTTTAAAAAAGTGTCCACATATTTTGCTGGTCTCTCCAGTATCGAGTTTACTCCTGAAATTATGGGCCTCCCTGGAGGATTCCTTGAGTCTTTGTGCACTTTTGGGAGGACATACATGATGGGTGTCCTGGGGTTATCATTTATCAGGAAGTGTGATTCCTTTGTGGTCAGCCATCCTTCTTCTTTGCCTATGTCAATAATGGGCAAGAGTTTTCTTTTTACTTTCGAGTTCCAATCTTCATTGGTTTTTCTGTAGTATTTTCTGTCCATTAGTTGGCGCTGAACTTCAGCTTCGTATTTGTCCCTCGGCCAGATGACTATTCCTCCTCCCTTATCTGCCGGTTTGATTATAAGATTCTTGTTGTGTGACAGGTGGTCCAAGGCTTCCGTTTCTTGTTTTGACAGGTTCCATTTTATAAAGGGTTTCTTTCTGTCTAAGTTGTCAAGATCTCTTAGGACGTTCTTCTCAAATGTTAAGAGTTCTACGGGCATGTTTTGTGCGTTTGGAAAAAAGGACGATGGATTTTTCAAGCCAGAGAAATTTCGAGTAGTGGTTTCTTCTCTATCTTGGAAGAATACTTTAAGTCTCATTTTTCTGAAGAGTTGAATTATTTCCATTTTCATTTGAGTTAGATCCGGTCTTGCCGTAGGGATGAATGAAAGGCCTTTTTGGAGTACTTGGATTTCTGCTGGAAGGAGGGCTTCGTTTGAAAGATTGTATATGGAGCCTATTTCTTCCCTTACCATCGGTATACATTCCTCCTGGTTGTGATCTCTCCCTGGTACTGGTTCGATTGAGGATTGTACCATCTGTTTGCTCGTGGACGGCCTCTCGGCCGGCTGTTGCCTCTGTCTAAAAAAGGTGCCTGCTGGTAGAAAGGCCTTTGTTGAATGTTTCTGTTATCTGTGGGGCCTTCGCTGTCGCTCGATGTCCCGGATGAAGAAGAGGGTTCTGAGAAGGTGAGGAACCTTCTCTTGCTTCTACCTCCGTATGTGTTTAATATTCCAGTGTTTTGGGGCTGGCTGTAATATTCTTTTTCCAGATAGGGGTAGGCTTTAGATGTTGAGAAGTTTATTATATCCCTCTGTAGTTTGAATCTTTTGGCTTCTTCAGTGTTCTTTTTGAAGGTTGTATTTTCTTTTTCCAATTTGGATAGAAAGTTCTTAGCGTTCTCTATTGCTGAATTGTTTAGGAAGGCTTCTTCCAGTTCTTGAATTAATTCCAGTTCTTTTTTGCTCAAGCGTTCAGCGGTTTTGATGGAATGGAACATCTAATCTCTTGAGCATTTTGTTCCGATATGGCTGAAACCTTCAAGGTACTCTGGTTGGTCTGTAAATATCACCGGTATGTTCTTGACTTGTAGGCCTGTTGGTATTGTGCCCGCTCTTAGATGTTCTAGTAGGGCTTCTCCGTGTAGGGCTGTCCTTATCTGTTTTTTCTTCAGTCGCGTAATTCTCTAGCCCTACTAGAACATCTAAGAGCGGGCACAATACCAACAGGCCTACAAGTCAAGAACATACCGGTGATATTTACAGACCAACCAGAGTACCTTGAAGGTTTCAGCCATATCGGAACAAAATGCTCAAGAGATTAGATGTTCCATTCCATCAAAACCGCTGAACGCTTGAGCAAAAAAGAACTGGAATTAATTCAAGAACTGGAAGAAGCCTTCCTAAACAATTCAGCAATAGAGAACGCTAAGAACTTTCTATCCAAATTGGAAAAAGAAAATACAACCTTCAAAAAGAACACTGAAGAAGCCAAAAGATTCAAACTACAGAGGGATATAATAAACTTCTCAACATCTAAAGCCTACCCCTATCTGGAAAAAGAATATTACAGCCAGCCCCAAAACACTGGAATATTAAACACATACGGAGGTAGAAGCAAGAGAAGGTTCCTCACCTTCTCAGAACCCTCTTCTTCATCCGGGACATCGAGCGACAGCGAAGGCCCCACAGATAACAGAAACATTCAACAAAGGCCTTTCTACCAGCAGGCACCTTTTTTAGACAGAGGCAACAGCCGGCCGAGAGGCCGTCCACGAGCAAACAGATGGTACAATCCTCAATCGAACCAGTACCAGGGAGAGATCACAACCAGGAGGAATGTATACCGATGGTAAGGGAAGAAATAGGCTCCATATACAATCTTTCAAACGAAGCCCTCCTTCCAGCAGAAATCCAAGTATTTCAAAAAGGCCTTTCATTCATCCCTACGGCAAGACCGGATCTAACTCAAATGAAAATGGAAATAATTCAACTCTTCAGAAAAATGAGACTTAAAGTATTCTTCCAAGATAGAGAAGAAACCACTACTCGAAATTTCTCTGGCTTGAAAAATCCATCGTCCTTTTTTCCAAACGCACAAAACATGCCCGTAGAACTTTTAACATTTGAGAAGAACGTCCTAAGAGATCTTGACAACTTAGACAGAAAGAAACCCTTTATAAAATGGAACCTGTCAAAACAAGAAACGGAAGCCTTGGACCACCTGTCACACAACAAGAATCTTATAATCAAACCGGCAGATAAGGGAGGAGGAATAGTCATCTGGCCGAGGGACAAATACGAAGCTGAAGTTCAGCGCCAACTAATGGACAGAAAATACTACAGAAAAACCAATGAAGATTGGAACTCGAAAGTAAAAAGAAAACTCTTGCCCATTATTGACATAGGCAAAGAAGAAGGATGGCTGACAACAAAGGAATCACACTTCCTGATAAATGATAACCCCAGGACACCCATCATGTATGTCCTCCCAAAAGTGCACAAAGACTCAAGGAATCCTCCAGGGAGGCCCATAATTTCAGGAGTAAACTCGATACTGGAGAGACCAGCAAAATATGTGGACACTTTTTTAAAACCACTGATTAAAGACACTCCAAGTTATGTCAAAGACACAATGCAGGCTATCATCATGCTGGAAAATTTCCCCTTTGACAGAGACAATGAAATCCTTGTGACTCTGGACATTGTCAGCCTATACTCAAACATCCCACAAGAAGAAGGCCTTGAAGCAATACAAGTCTTCCTTGACAAAAGAGTTCGACCACACAATGTACCAACAAACTATCTCGTCCAACTAGCAGAAATTTGTCTGAAAAACAACTTTTTTTCCTTCAACGACACCCAATATTTGCAAGTTACGGGAACCGCGATGGGTTGTCCCTTCGCCCCAGAAATGGCCATAATGTTTATGGCCCTATACGAAGAAAAATGGGTGTATAACAATAACCCATACGATGGCCACATAAAAATGTGGCGTCGTTACATCGATGATGTTTTCTTGCTGTGGAGAGGTGAGATACAAGACTTAGAAGCGTTTGTTACATGGCTGAATAACAGGAGTCCAAATATCCAATTTACTATGAATCATAACAGAATAGAAATGAATTTTCTGGATCTCCTAATCAGACATGAAGAGGGTTACCTCTATACAACACTGTACACCAAAAAAACCGACAGAAACACTTTTCTCCATTTCTCAAGTTTCCACCAACGTAACTTACGCGAAAATCTTCCATACAGTCAATTCCTGAGAATTAGGAGAAACTGTTCTAAAAAAGAAGATTACTTTGAGAATGCCCATCTACTAATGGAGAAACTGCAAAAAAGGAATTACCCCAAAAAATTACTCAAGAGAGCATTAAAAAGGGCATAGTACACGCCCAGAGATTCACTTCTATCCTCAAGACCAGACAAAACAAGCTCAAAACTGGTATGCGTCACCACATTCTCAAGTAGAACAACTGAGATGCAAAAGATCATTCGAAAAAACTGGGATACAGTAAAAGGAATTCCATCCTTTACACAGATACCAATTTTTGCACTCAAAAAAAAGAAGAGTATACGGGAAAAATTGGTACGTGCAAATACCACCTACAAACAACCAGCAACATCATTGAGGTCCATGCTTTCATTACCTCCAATAAAAGGCCACAAAAAATGTGGCACATGCCATCCAGCTCAGCCAAAAAGCAACATTTATAAAACACCCATGTTCATATGCCATACCGCACAAGAACAAGGAGCTCTCTCTAAGGAATTTATCAGAACAAACAATAGAGTGTCAACAAAAGACAAACTTTGGTCAAGTGTCAAGCGAACCAGAACAACTAAACTAATAGATAGTCATCGTATTAACCAAAACGAGAGGAACCAAATACAGCTCAACCACCTCGATGTCTCAAAAAAACTGAACACACCAATTAGCAATCGTGAACTTCATTGCCCAAGGGGGGATCAAGAGAAACTTGGAACATAGACACCTAAAAGCAAGTTCAATCCTCCAAGCAATGTTCAATACCTAGCAACATACCATACAGCAAGAACAGGGAACAAAAGGCAGCGATACAAATTAATTTCCATTCAAAATTATCGCTTTCCCGACGGGACAACAATTCTGCAACCATAACTACAGCAAACGTAATCACGTCAGAACATGAGCAACCATGACCACGCTGCACAGCGCCGTAGTAAACAAAATGTAGCGGTACAATAAAGTTTTATTCAACTCCTCGTCGTCGGATGAGACAACAATTCCGTAACCATGACGACATTAAACGCTACCACACCGGAACAGCTGTAAGCACGATGACGTCGCACGCAAGCACGCCGGAAACTCCACATAAACCAACCAATCCAGAGAGCGCTTCCCAGCAATTTGAAAATGCCGGAAAAGTGACAGCAGTCGAAAAAGAGAAAGGAGATCACGGAGATCGAACAAGACGATCAGAGAACCAACAATTCAAAAGGTACGAAATGGCAAGCCCACACGAGCCCCTTGAAAGAAATACGCGCTACGAAAAAATTGCCTTAGCGTATGGTCAGGAATCCGTCCTTGCACGCGCCATTAAACTATGCTCAAGCAGTCAACCTAGGCCTTTTCAGCCCAATTAATATTAATACTTTTAAAGCCATCCAAGCGCAATTTCAGAAAACCGTTTCATGCATGAGCTCCAAACACTGACCAAGAGGTGAAGTCACGCTCGGAAAGCTCAAGCACAGCATTTACAGCTCCTATAATCGACGTAAGCCACGAGTAACCGAAGTGACGAAAAACGCTTAATCAAAGTGCACCAGCTGTTATACCTTGTACCTGTCCACAAAAAACTATCACAAGCTAAAGATTATGCAGTGATTCATGACACCCATGATTCAATAGCACCAGCGCCAATATTAGGGTGGAGATACCAACCTTGTTTCACTTTTTGTCCCCCAAAAAAGAAACCAGCCAGACTTACACAAGACAAGCCATCTCCTGAGAGCCGGCATACTACACAAAACGGCAAGACAAAGAAGACAGGCTACTTCTTCTTAGAGTGAGCGTACGTTGACACATGACTTGTTGCTTGCACAATCACCCAAATTTAGCACCAAAACTAAATAGATACTTTTGTAATTACAGGAATAGAAGTCCGATTTCAACCCCACATCAGCCCTGAAGACGACCTCACAAACACAACACAGGTCCCCAGTTACACAGGTCGAAACGCGTTGGCGAATAAGCAGAGATCGCGAACACCTTTGTGAGAGACTAACTTAGACACAAGTTTTTCCATACAAGCAAACATATAGAATGAATACAATCTGGTTGCTTGGTTGAACTCTTTTCAGTTACAAACACCCGACTCTGGCCAGGACCGCAATAGGAGCTAGAACTACAGGAGCCAATTGGCTCAAGTTCCTAAAATCAAATAGTATCGGACAATTGATTACTGTTATGCCAAAATAGTTTTTTGATTGCTTTCAAACTCTTTGCAGTGTTATTTTGACATGTTATGAAGTCACTGTACAAATGTAAATATATGTCACTGTTTTATGTATACAATAAGTGTATCAAAAATGAGTCGTGTTCGTCCAGTTAAAAATTGATAAGTAAATGAAAAAATCGATTCTAAATCGCAGTCATTAAATAGACTAGCTGACAAGACAAATCGTGTGATCAATGGTGTCAGAGGTAAATTACATGTTGTAAAAAATTTTAATCTACATGGGCACACTTTATCTTAACACTTGTTCTGAAATGCCTAGAACTGTTACAGTCTTCCAGAAGACTTATTTTCTTACCATGCTCACCTTCCTTTAATTCTTTATTAGGGCGGAGAGTCATCCTGAGCCGCATGCCACGGTGAGTTGAGGCACATTTCTCGACGTCAGCGGATTAACCTTTCTATAGTATATTGTTATTGTAGTGAATCTTATTGTCTAAAAATTATTTTATTTTTTACCTATACTAAGAATAATAGACATTGACTATACAAACCGGTCCGAACGGGACACAACCATATACGGTTTAATATATATAGAGAAAGGCCTGTTGAAGAATGAGTGGGTGTGCAAGTGTGTAAATGGATGATTTTCTGTGGTGCATAACATTATTCTTTAAGTAAGTCATTAAATGTATCTTACTGCAGACTAGCGACTAAACTGTGTAAATGTGTGTATGTATCTCTATGTTGGTGTATAAGTGGCTGCATGGTTTTGTGAACAGCTATATGAGTCTCTATATGGGTAATTGATTGGTTGTCTGAGTATCAGTATGGGTTCGTGAGTGTTTGTGTGGGTAGGGTGTGTGTCACTCTATGCATAGATGTGTGAGTTGTGATTCTATGGGTGAATGGTTTTAGGAGTGCATCTGTGATGGACTGTATGGTTGAGCGAGTGTATGTATGGGTGTGTTAGGGATTGAATATATATCTCAGTAGTACATTTGTGACTAACTACATATGTGAAAGGCAGTATATGTGCGTGTAAGAGTATATAAGTGAGTAGATATGAGAGTGTATGATTGTGAAAGTGACTGTATGGATGACTCTGTGCTTGTATCAATGATTCTATAAGAGTGTAAGAATGTGATACTATTTTTATGAGTAAGTGAACTTGAGTGTGTTTTACTGCATAGGTGAGAAAATGGGAGTGTGATTATTTGCATGACTGAGTTGGTGTAACAGTAGCTCTATGGATACTTGTTAGTGTGTGAGTGTCTATATAAGTGTTTAAATGTATATTATAGTTTTGTATGGAGTGACTGTAAGTATGAGTGACTTTACAGGTGAGCAAGTGGAGGTATATGAAGACCAAAGAGTTAATAAGTGGGTATGTAATGAATGGTATTGCAGTATATATGGTTTTGAGAATGGAACTGTTAAATTTTTACTCTGTGTATCAAAGGTTATATTATGGTGTAAGAAGATGTGGTAATTTTTCTCATGGATGACGTCATCAGTGATGTCATCAGTGATGTCATTTGAGATGTCATCAGTGATGTCATGAGTGATGTCACTGACCATGTCATGAGTGATGTAATATGTGACGTCATCAGCAGTGGATTGCGGGTGCGCGAGTTATAGTTAGCTTAACTAACTATAACAGGGGAATTTCATTGGTTTTTTACGAGTGAAATGTCCAGCTAACTATAACGTGTGTGAAACCCATGGTTTTTTCACTGAATTTGCAAGGTTTTTTAAATGCTAATTCCTAACTATAACGTGTGTGAAACCCATGGTTTTTTCACTGAATTTGCAAGGTTTTTTAAATGCTAATTCTTACCTATAACGTGTGTGAAACCCATGGTTTTTTCAGTGATTTTGTATGGTTTTTTTAATACAAATTCTTATTTTAAACGTGTGATTTTTTTTTTTTTTTTTTATTTGCAAGGTTTTTAAAAAATTTTTTTTTTTACTTTATATTCTCTTAAAACACTATGCTTAGTTTTAAAAAATTCTGCAATATATTATTTTTTCTCATTTTTTTTTTAACAAACAGGTAAGATATATTACTATAACAGTGATTCTTTTTTTCCAATTTTTTTTTTTTTTTTTTTACGTGCGCGTACGGTAAGCTTACGGTAAGCGTACACACAAGACAAAGTTGAATCCGTTTTTTGCTGTAGGTAGCTTCTGATGACTTTTATTAAGAAACTTTTTCCAGTTCCAGCTTGTCCGCTTACATACATCCTGATTGGTTGAAATGATGTGCATGAGCACTCTTTTTTTTCATGTAGTAATCCGTGATCAATTTTGTTTCTGATCTCTTCATAAATTTGTTTCTGCTCTTCATTCAGTTGTCTTTCCAAATTTGGTAAGTCTATAAATTCTTCTTGAGCTTGATTCATAGCCGTTTCCACTTCAGTCATAGCTATTGCAGCTTCATTTTCAACGATTGGTTGTCCTAGGGGATCTTGACTGAGTGTTCCAGAACTTTGGCTGTCTTGAGAACTGTCTCTAGCTACTTCAGCTGCAATTGTAGTTTCCTGTTCAATTTCTTCATTTAACATTTGCACATAATTTGTGAAAGTACTGCATTCTATGCTGTCTTTGCAAGCATTAAAGGAATCTTCATAGCTTTGAAATTCTCCCAGTAGTTCGTCCTCTGAACGCCATGGTTTAAACAGCTGTAAAAGAGCCAAGTAGTAAAATTCCTTTTTGTCAGTAGTTTCGCAACTGAGCTTCCTGTGATTAATCAAACTTCCTTTTGTTTGCTTCACCAAACATCCTTCCTCACCAATGACTTTATATTTTCCATTGTTGATGTCCTCTGTGGCTTTCCGTGAATAAATGTAGTTCTGCAGCACTTCATAGAGACACATGTTCTCTAGATGAAGACTTCTCTTTGGGTAATATGTGTCCAACATGTTTGATTTCAAAATATCTGTACTTTCTGGGTCATTCTCGGCCAAATATTCAATTTCTCCAACAGATTTCAGTACCCGATTTCTCATTGCTGCAAGGCCTAAACTTGCCCAAATTATTCTTCTTGATTTCGAGTAGAGACTTGCAGAAGATAACCTATCTGAACATTCGTAGGATCCAATTTCTCGATGCGATAACATCTTTAAACTGAAACTGTACAGCTTCTTACTGACAGTCTTCTCGTGAGAAATCTCTTCCCACATTTCTTTCAATTCAGTTTTTTCTGATTTAGTAATGTAAGACGTTACATATCGAGCAACAGCAATGGAATTGTCAGCTACATACTGTATATCCATGTTAGCATTCCACATGGATAAAATGACTGGGTTGTAGTCATTTATATTTTTTGATTCTTCTTTTCTTTTTAGGTTGTAGGTATTCTTAGGTGATTTTCTTGTAATAGTAGGTCTCACAGCTGACATAAAACTGTTTACACTTCCTTTTGAAAGAACAGGTCTAGGAAATCCAAATCGACATTTAGTGTAGAATTTATCTTTCGTCTTGTACTTCCGTCGACAGTATTTTCCACACCGATGACTTTGGAAACGTAAAACTTGCTCTTTTAACTTTTTTTCTTCTGTGCTTTTTGGTATAGCACATGTTGCATATTCTTCAATGAAAGATAACACTGCTTCATCAGCATCTGTTCCAAACTTTGGGGCATCCTTGATCCACAACAGCATATGAATATGAGGAGCACCTCTTGCCTGGTACTCTTTTCTCCAAAAGAAATCCACAACTTCTCCAAGAGGTGGATTTTTTTTTATTGCAGATGAAGGACATCATAGCCTCAAATCTATGATTGAAATATCTGCAAACATTAACCGGATCCAATGAGCACAGTTCTCCTGCTGTCTTGTATTCGATGTTTTTAATGTTTGAATTTGCCTCTCGTAGAAAATCCAGTAAATCATCCCAAGCGTACTCAGCACAGCTTAGGGTAAGGAACCATGTTGGTGTTCCTAAATTCCGTAACATGCATTTTAATTCACCATGGCGTAAGTACCAATATTCATTTGTCCCACGCTGACAAGCCATCAGATTGATCAGTTGTGTTTCCAAATGATCATCTCGGTGCTGCACTTTCTCCATAAAATCCTTAGCAGACACATTTTGTAAATGTACTCCACTTTTTAAAATGTGATTTACTGCATAAGACAATGCTGACAAGTCGCATTCAAATAAAAGATGGAGCAAATAAGGAATACTTTGTCGAAATCTTGGATCTTCTGCATATAGTCTTGTAGTCCGATACTCAGAAGCTGGAATCTGTTCTGGACGTTCATCGTATCGTCCTCCTTTTCCTGTAGGAAACAGCTGGGGAAAACATCGAGCTTCCAAGCTCTCCTCCCATACACTCACGGGAGTTCCTTTTGCTTTCTTCATCTGAAACAGATCAATAGTGTCTCCCATAACGTCTTTTGAATGAAGAGGATGTATGCTAAAATGTTAATAAATTTCTTCTTCCTTTGACTTGTCCACTTTTTCAATTTGTCCAGTTGGTGTTTCTGTGTCTTCTTGTAAATCTTCTTCTTCTTCTTCTATATAAATTGATTCATACCATTTGTTATTCCTTTTCAAATACAAATTTGCTCTTTGTACTTTCCGTACATCTACCAGCTCCTGCCAAATCTTCTTATTCTTTGTAGGTACACCATTAACCAGAATAACTAATGGTTCAGTTTCCAAAGTATCTGCATCAATAGTTTCCATATTTTTTTTCAAATCCAAGGGCAAATACACCACTCTACCTTTTAAACCTCTCAGTAAATCTGAAGGAGGTAATTTACCAGTTTTGGGCTCCATACATACTATGGTCTGGAACGGATGAACTCATTGAATAAGTATAGACTCATATGTATTTAATTCAGAAAGTTCGGCAGGAATAGCATCCAATTCTAAATTATTATGTACAGCTCTGGTCGGCATTCTATTTTCTTCTAACTTATTATAACAGTATTTACAAATACGCTGATCTTCACCCAATTCAAAACAATTTTCAAGAAATATATATGTGGCAAAATCCGTCCACTTATAATTATCTTCATTTTCACTTTTTCCGTAGAGATCAACATTCCTGGTTTGTTTTTTATAATGAGTTCTGCGGCAACAAATACAAGTAATATTTGGTCTTTCATTAGAGATTATTGCAAATTTTGTTATGTGATCAATAAATTTCTTACTTACAGAGGGTTCTACATTCTCTTCCACTTCTTCCTCATTTACTGTGTCCTTTTCTGCACTTTCTTGTTCTGGACCAAAGTAACAAAACTGAATTTCATCAGTAACCTTCTCTACATCTGATACCGATCCACGGAACAGCGCCCTATTCAATTCATCTAACTTTATTGCTGGAATTTTAGCAAAATACAATCGTCTCACAAACTTTCTCATTTCAGTATGATGAACAGCCAGCATCCTAAAATGATGAAAAACACTTTTACACACTTTTCTAGATAGACAAGCCAGAGAATGTCCCTGCAAACCAGTATTCTCTCTCACTCTGCATGGATCTAGACTTTGAAGCACCTTAATCTTCTGTTTAACACTTTTTTTACTATATTCTCTTAGAAACTCATGAAATTTATCAATAGATTCCTGACGCACAGTGCAAATACTACTACAATTCCAAGTATACACTGGGGCTTTAGGACGTCTCCCCATAGCCTCATCCGCCATCACTTGTTCCTCATCTCTTGGAACCATTTTCTCCTTCTCCATTATACAACCATTTTTCACTTCATAAGCACGACCTCTGGTGTCAACTGCATGCAGCAAACTATTACTTTGAAGATAACTCTCTTCATTAAAAAAAGGTTCACTACTTGAACTATGCATCCATTCTCCTAAAAACACTTTACAAAAGTTTGTTCTTTTCACTAGTCTTTTCCTTTTGCTTTGTGATTTCAGTACATTGACCATTTTATCTAATGTACGCATCCTGTTCAAAATTAAAATGAATAGTTTCCTTTTTAATTCTAAAGCCTTTGCTACAATGGCTTCAATTTCTATTTTTCTCTTATAAAATTTAGCTTTTTTCTTATATTTCTTCACATCCTTTATCAAATTGGACATAACTCTTCTCTGAAACATTTTTCTACGAATCTCTTTAAACGCTGTTTTTCTTTTTAAGTTAATCTTTATTGTTTCTGAAGGTATATTTGCATTAACTAAATGCTCAATTTTTTCCTGTTGTTTTCTATTTAAAACATTCTTTCCAGTACAGACATTTTGTACATTTTTCCTTTTTTTGAAGATATTGTTTAAAAAATCTTTTGTCTGCTTACCAGAAGACTTTCTCTTTTTCCCAACATGAGCATCTCCAACTAACTTAGGTCCTCCAGTTGTCTTCAAATATAGATTTTTTTTGTGGTTTTTCCTTAGTCTGGATTTTGTAGGCATCTTAAATTTTGTTCACTGCTCTTCATCAATATCTGAAAAAAACTAAAAACAAAATCCTTTATTTTATTTAAATATATTACTATATTTTTTATGATCTTTTCAAATCTTAAAATACTATGTACCCCTTTCCTACAAGTGAAAATCACAATAACACCATGACAAATTAAATATCTAAAAACAATTCCTGTGTGCACACAGAGTCATGGTTTGATATTAGTCAGAAAACGAAATTTCTTTGCCAATTTGAAAGCACACTTACTACTCTTTTTTTGGCAAGTGATAAGTACTTTTACAGTCTGACACATTTTGAACCCACTTTTCAGATTCTGAAAACAGCACATGTCCAAACAGCTTTTTGAGACCAGGAACATGTGTAACCTGGGTGAGTGACTACACTCCACCAAGGGCAACCAGCCTTAGTGATGCTGAATGTATTTGCATTACTGACTGCAACCTCAAACCCCACTCGGTTGTAAATACTATGCATGATTCTACAGGATAAGCAGCTGGGTGTGTGCTAAGAGTCTGCTTCTGCAGAAAAATAGCTGTCCCTTTTCTACTAATGCAAATGTAAAATTACCAGAGTAATACGCAATAAATCTCTGTCTATAATTCCTCTTTGCACACAGAGTCATGGTTTGATATTAGTCAGAAAACGAAATTTCTTTGCCAATTTGAAAGCACACTTACTACTCTTTTTTTGACAAGTGATAAGTACTTTTACAGTCTGAAACATTTACAATCCACTTTTCAGATTCTGAAAACAGCACATGTCCAAACAGCTTTTTGAGACCAGGAACATGTGTAACCTGGGTGACTGACTACACTCCAGCAAGGACAACCAGCCTTAGTGATGCTGAATGTATTTGCATTACTGACTGCAACCTCAAACCCCACTCGGTTGTGAATACTATGCATGATTCTACAGGATAAGCAGCTGGGTGTGTGCTAAGAGTCTGCTTCTGCAGAAAAATAGCTGCCCCTTTGCTACTAATGCAAATGTAAAATTACCAGAGTAATACGCAATAAATCTCTGTCTATAATTCCTCTTTGCACACAGAGTCATGGTTTGATATTAGGCAGAAAACGAAATTTCTTTGCCAATTTGAAAGCACACTTACTACTCTTTTTTTGGCAAGTGATAAGTACTTTTACAGTCTGACACATTTTGAACCCACTTTTCAGATTCTGAAAACAGCACATGTCCAAACAGCTTTTTGAGACCAGGAACATGTGTAACCTGGGTGAGTGACTACACTCCACCAAGGGCAACCAGCCTTAGTGATGCTGAATGTATTTGCATTACTGACTGCAACCTCAAACCCCACTCAGTTGTAAATACTATGCATGATTCTAAAGGATAAGCAGCTGGGTGTGTGCTAAGAGTCTGCTTCTGCAGAAAAATAGCTGCCCCTTTTCTACTAATGCAAATGTAAAATTACCAGAGTAATACGCAATAAATCTCTGTCTATAATTCCTCTTTGCACACAGAGTCATGGTTTGATATTAGTCAGAAAACGAAATTTCTTTGCCAATTTGAAAGCACACTTACTACTCTTTTTTTGACAAGTGATAAGTACTTTTACAGTCTGAAACATTTACAATCCACTTTTCAGATTCTGAAAACAGCACATGTCCAAACAGCTTTTTGAGACCAGGAACATGTGTAACCTCAAACCCCACTCGGTTGTAAATACTATGCATGATTCTACAGGATAAGTAGCTGGGTGTGTGCTAAGAGTCTGCTTCTGCAGAAAAATAGCTGCCCCTTTCCTACTAATGCAAATGTAAAATTACCAGAGTGATAAAATGCTTGAGAAGGGGGTACGCAAAGTAGAATTTAGGGGTCTGTCTTCTACATCTATGCGTTTTAATACCAAATAATGAAAGTGGCTAGATTTTTGCACCGTATAAGTCAAGGTAGTTTACGAGAACGCTGCGTGCCCCTTGCATCTGTTCCCTGCGACGCGTGCATCATTCCAGGAATCCGAGCCAGAGCTGGAGGCTCCCACCGCATTCCTGTGCTTTTGTAGCCTGGTTCATCGAATTGTTTCTTTCTGAAACATTTAACCCCGGTTTATCCAAAATGCCTTCAGTATTGATACAGTGTCTATTTATTCCTTTACATTTACTTTCCAGTTGGCCCAGTAATATTTTCTTTTTGGTAGGAGGTATGTTTTTGATCATTCAAATGTAACTCCTGTAGAGGTGCACATTTCCACAAAGGATATCGCATTCATAGTGTATCCTTCCTGCTACATGGGATATGTGTGTGTCCCGGAGCGTTTTTCAAAATCATCCAATTTTCTTTTGTATATTTAGAAAGCTTTTTTTCCTATCCTTGTGCTTGCGAACATGAATTGTATTAAAAATACAAGCCTTTACTGAGCCAATAGACTCTTCGATAGATATTGTTTGCTTTGTTTTTCTCTGCCAGGCGCACAACATATAGACTGTTCACAGACTTTCTGTAGTATGCTTCGTTCTGGGCAGATCTACTCTAAGCCCCACTCTACTTCTATCCTCGTGTTAGTGCAGCCCGATGTAAACAGTAATTGTAATGTATTTGCGTTTATATAACGCTTACTACCTCTGACGAACATTTAAGCGCTTTTTCGGCGAGTAGCATGCTACTCCAGGATCCAAAAATGGTTAGGGATGAATTAGCATAGGGAAATATAAAATTAATTTGAGAGCTGGACATTTTGGTCTGTTAGTTGGGTTGAAAAAGATAGTGGAGGGATAGAAGAGGGAAGGGTTAACATTTATATAGCGCTTGCTACCCATGATAAAGTGTTGAAGCACTTTTCGGCGAGTAGCATGCTACTCCAGAACCCAAAAAGATGAATAGGTAGATCAATTATGGTGTGTAGGTTGTTCTATTATACACACACAACTGTACGACAATTAATAAAATTCCTTTCTAAAGTTGTATCCAAGAGCCAAGTATATCCTCTGATAATAATGTATACAATACTGATAAGTTTTAAGTTGGCTTGCCAGCAAGACTGATGCCCCGTAATGTTGATGCAAAGTCAGTTGTGCTGAAGTACCTTAGACTCTTGTTGAATTGTACCATCCACCTTGTAGGTACTGCTATTTGTATCAGGTCCACGTTGTAGGCAGACACAAACGCTAAATTGTGCACTATTAATATTAAGCATAATGTAGGTGAACAGATGACAGTAACCACTGTACAAGCTTTATTAGGTGCCTAGAAGTAGAGTGACATAGAGGGCAATAAACACTCCACTAACTCTGTCACTCGCTTAGTACAGACGAACGCCAAAGGCCCTCATACATAATGAAGCATCTGTTTCTTAACAGTGCTCATAAGACCATACAATTCAATACCATGTACAAATAGCCCATTGGAGAACAGTTCAGGGATCATCTGGGAATTACACATCTGAAAAACACAAGTGTCTTTCTTGAATACAAATTGACTACTCCTCCAAGGACTGCACTGTATTATTGACAGTCGAAAAGGCAAACAAGCAGTCAGGAGGCGCACTGATTGTATACCCCCCCACCCCCCACCTGACAGGATGGTGACAGACCCCAACCACCTGCAGGGGAAACGTGCCACCTCGTTTAATAATAGCTGCCAGACGCTTTACTTGGTAAGCTGACTGGTGGTTTACAACTGCGCCTACGTTGGGGCACCACATGTTTTTCCCAGCATAATCTGGTGTACACCCCCTGTGTGGGATGACAGCACCCACTGAAGACTGCACCGTTGTGTAGTCTGGGACAGTGCACCTTCACTGTAATTCTGAACTGGGCCTTTAAATACGGAACTATTTTGTGTGCCTATTTAATTCAGGTATACAAAGAATGTGGTACTACTTGTATACTAGGGTAGGACAAGGAAGATTGAATTTCTAAGGTGGCGGAAATGTTTTTGTCAAAGTGCTTTATGCCCTAAACACCCTCCCGTACCCTGAACATAATGAGATTGCGTAGATTACACCTCTGCGTGCCTAATGCTGCCATTTGCATTTCAAGACCTGTGAGTAATGTGGCTTTATCAAGTTCAAAGCCATTAGGCGTTCCCGACCTGTCTGATACTTGCATATGGAAAAGGTGGGACATTTGGAACCTAAAGATAGATAAACATATTCATAGGTCATGATTTATGTCTGCATCTAAAATAAAACTGTAAATTAGGAGAGGTGATAAGTGAGAAGTTAAAAGGAAGCCGCTAATTGAGCTGCATTTGTACATTGGCCTTCCTATATTATGAGATCTATTCCTGCTTCAGTCTTTGATTGCAATGAATACTAGGCATGAAGTCCTCGTCGAGCTGTTTAAATAATCCACTTGTATCGCCAACTCTTCCCCACTGCATCCTTAACCAGTGGCCTAGCCAGTGTGCCCTGGGCCCCAAGGCAAGAAAGGAAATGTGACCCCTGCCCTCTGTTTGGACTGTGGAAAGCAGCAATAATCATTGTTCTGTGGGCCCATCAGGCCTCTGTTTGAACTGTGACAAACAGCAGTTATCAGGGTTCAGTGGGCCTTTTAGGCATCTGGGACCTGGTGCCACTGCACCTGCTGCACCAATGGGAAGCTAAGCCCCTGCCCATAACAGCTTCTATTCTAGCCCCACTGGAGAACCGAAACAGCCAAGTACTGATCTGGCCTTATCTGCAGGCATGCAGCAGCCTCTTCCACTGAAGGGATTTATGTCGCATGAAAGCAGCATGCGGGAAACAACCATTTTCTGAGGCAAAGAGCCAACACCTTGTCTGTTCCAACCTGAACTGCCCCCACTACCCTGAGTTCATTATTGTGGTATTTAGTATACCTTTCTCTATAACAAAACATGCCTGAACTCCTCCCTCTCAGTGAGGGGGCTGTATCACGGTGCAAGGAGATTCTCAATAAGGAAGCAGGCCAACTATGGTGGGTGAGGGAAATCGTCCTTTTAAAGGGATATTTCATCTTAGCTAGGTCTTCATTTGCAACAGAGACCCAAGGGTTTCTTGATTGTGGTAGAAATACATTTCTACCCCTTCATTGTACGTTCAAGCACAGACCAGTGCATGAAATGTTGTGATCTATGTAGGGAAAATACTCTGTGCACTGAGAAAATGTGTTAAAATAACAGAAAGTTGATAATAGCATTTAATACCTTCTCAAACCTGGATTTATCTAGAAGAGAAGTCTGTTAATTCTAGCAGATTTTTGATACCACAAGGTATAAGAAATTAGGGGATCTTTATCTGATATCTTTATCAGTAAATTATCTGAAATTATTGAACATAAACTTTTGCATGTATTATTTCTAAAGATAAAGGAAGTTCTATATTGGTCTTTTCTAAACTAACCCCAGTGCGTATGACTACAATAACCACCTCTCTCAAATCAATACTGTGCTTGTTTTAGTGAGAAAGCTAAATGATCTAGGAGAAACCAGGAACTGGCGTCAGTATTTTTCTTAGGAGGCTTCAAATTAGAGAGTGAAAACACTTTTTAGAATGCCCCAAAAATTGTGATAAAGATATTTCAATATGTTTGACAAAAAGAATAGGTACATTTCATGACAATATTGAAATGGGAAATAAAATAACAGGAACAAATATTTACACCACATGACAAAAATATTAGAAACTAAATTTCAGCAATATAGGAAATCTGAGGTTCATGTACTAATAATCCATTTGGTAAAAAGTGGTTGCTTGTCGAGTCAGCACACTAGTGTCTATGATTGCTTTTAAATAAAGGCTATTTTTAATGCACCCCATTTTACTTTCAGATTCATAAATGTCCCCTTGGGTTACTACCTCCTGTTACTGTTTTTCAGCCCACATATGGTTTCAATACGTAATACATACCTTAAGGATGTATTAAATATTCAGAAGGAAAACTATTAACATTCCCCAAATTCTGAATTGTTAAATGGACTTAGTACATTTCAAAAAGGGGTTTAGCATTTGCAAACTCTGTGTATTACCAAACCAGTGGAATTTTTTTAACAATAAAACCCTTGGTACATGAGGCCATTTTTGTCAATTCCCTCCAAATTATGTTTGCTAATAAACTTAGTTGAATGATAACAGGTGCACATTCCTATTTAGTGTTAGTGTTGCTTCAGAAAAAATAAAAACCATCACTCATAACTCTTACACAATACTAAAAGACAGAATTTCTTCCATCCAGCTTTAATGTTTTGTTAAATATATTTGCAAATGTTGTCACTTAAACAGGAAAGCAGCTAAAGCAGTCTCTGGACATAAAAAAGGATGTAATCGTAATCTTTAGATACATTTTCTGAGTTTCAGGAACAATGTGTGTCTTCTGGGTTTACTCTAAACCACTATAATAAACATATTCAATCCTTTTAGATTTAATCTGTTTGTACTGGTTTCTCTTGCAGACAATAATCTAGATTTAGACTAAGTATCAATACCACCCATGGCTTTTAAATTCTATTTATCAATGATCTCTATTAGTGTTATCGCAACTAAAACTGTAATAGAACTGATCTGAGGGATGGACGTCCAAGTATTGTGCTCAGTCAATATATTGAACAAACTATGGAGTTAAAATCTGAATAGATTAGATCCACAAGCATTGCCTGACCACTGTATTTTACATCAATAGATTACTTATCGGCACATTTTCTCTAAGTACAACTCAGTCATCTTCTATTTTTCTCGGAGCTCGTGCTGGGTCTGTTTGAACTCTTTTAAAATATGATATTTTAATGTCCAAAAGTTCAGGAATTCTAGTTTCAAGCCTGGTCAAACCTTAATGAATGCTACACCAAAAGATGCCCTTAATGCTACACCAAAAGATGCCCTTCTGCTCCTACATTTTATTGTGCACCATAATTCAGAAATGGCATGTTTTTGCTTTCGGAGGTAAAATTCTAAACATATTTATTGTTGGTGCCAACCGAAACATTATCATTCATTAGGAAGATAACAACAAGTGGTCTTGTGATGCTTGCTGGAATGAGAAGTGTTTAATCAAAAAGTGGATTGAATTCAAGTTTAGGCGACAATTTTACAAAAGTATATGGATTTTGTATATATTTAAAATTGTTGATCTCCAAAATGGCCTAAATCAATAAATTGTATTGAAATTCAAGTTTATCATTTGAATCCTACTGTCGGAAAAGATGTGATTTTGAACCCCATGAGGTGGTTCCTTTCCAGAAAGCATTCAGGTTGTAATCATGAGTCAAATAATGCTGAGGAGGTTAAAATTTTCAAATTGAATTTTAATTTTAATTACACATGAAATATTCATTGTTCAATATATTTCTCTTAGTATTTTAATGTGCGGACTTTATTGCTTAAGGAAAATAATTAGTATTTGTTTTTCTATATGTAGGAAGCATTACATTAATGAAATCACTGTATCCCACCTTCTTTGTTTCCTTTCCTGTTCTTTATGAACGTTTGTTGTTGAACTTTAAAGATTGCCAGAAATTAGGAATTGTGCTCTACATAACTTTGCTGTGTTAAATATGTTGATTTTATGTACTACTTTTGTCTCTTTTGTGTATTGCAACTGATGTTTTGTTTTGCTTTAATAATCAGCTTATGTTTATTAGGTTTTATTATTCAATAAAATGTTTCAAACACAACAAATGGTAGTTGATATGTATTTACAACTGCAGCATTTTTATTGTATGGGCACTTTCAAAGGGGCCAAAAATATGGTCTGTGGGATGACGGAGGACCACATTGGCATCCGCAGGGACAGGTTTGAGCAGGTGATTAGGGGTATATGTAAGGTTGGAAGTAGGGGAAACAAAGCATGTACATTGTGTGGACTGTGACTCATGGAGTTATTGTGAGGGATACCATGCTACCCTGTAAATGAATCCCCTAGTGATTATTATCAACAAACTTTATTCGGTTTTATAACGGAAAACCATAAAGGTCATACATAAAATGATAAAACATCTTCCAAGTTACAGATTGACAAATATAATATGTCCAAGTTAATCAGAACAAGATAAAAAATCATGAATTACAGTACAGAAGTTAATCGCAGCTTGACCTAAGTCTAACAGCGACCGTAAAAAGTTAAAAGTATGCAAAACAGTGTCATTAGGGAGGAGTTATAAAAAGATAAGAGCTGGTCTCACCCTCCTAAAACACGCTTTTTAGGTCTCGCCTAGCTATTGCGATAGCAATCGCTATGCGAGACTCTAGTAAGGAGCTCCCAAAAGAGCTCCCAAAAGCGGATTGCATGGCGATCACTCGCACAATCACGTGCATCGTGCCGCCATGCAATCCGTTTGGCATCGTACTTCAAAGGGTCTGCTCCCCCGCTTGGAATGCTCTCCCCGCCAAGCGCGCGCACAAGTCCTCTACGTGAAGAAAAGAAACCACAGATACAAGCAAACGGGATAATTACAGAGATAAATGAGGGCATGAACTATTATTTTCATGGCAAAAGAGGGTGCATTTAATAACGGAAGGTCTCGGCTAGTACATTCCGTGGCTTGCTGCGTCTCAAGCACTTCCTACTCGGCACATCACGATGCTGCGCCTAATCTGTAAGAACGGTGGCCCCGTCTTTTTCATCTGCATGAGGTGGCTCGCTCACCTAATTTTTTCTTAACTTTGAAAACGCGTTATCATAATTTAGCTTAGTGCGGTGCTCTTTCATTTCTCTTCTAGCATTGCAAACACACACTGGTTAGAACAGTGTGGGCAGAGCATCTGTTGTCAGTGACAGCCCCTCGTGTGTAGGGCGGGGGTGACTTCTTCCTGACTGACATGATGTCATTTACACTGACGTCATCACTGTGAGAAGCTGAGTATGCATTCCTCATGCTGATTCGCAGTTTCAAAGCCTGAATACTCCCACATTGATTTGGTCAGGGAACGTCCGTAAATCTGCATATAGAGTAGAACCCTAGTTGCACAGAGTTAAATATAGATTTTAAAATTAATAACCTGGTTTCGCACAACTCCACTACAATATATATTTTGCAGATAAATGTATCCCACAGCACACTAAAGTTGTTGTTATTGTACAATAATCCATCGACTTTGGAAGGATGATTGTTCAAGCACACTCTGAATGCAAAGTGACCCCCCCCATACACAGGACGTGGGGAGGAGCCTATTGGACTCCTGTCTCATAGTTTAGGTAGGCCTTAAGATGCATGTGGGGGTTCTGGAGGGATGGCTTCCTTCGCGCCACAGGGGATGCAGGAGTTTGTGTTACGCCCGTGTAACTCAGTGGTTTAAGGCAGACGCGAAGACGCACATCTCCGCAGCAGGCGCGCAGCCTCGGAGCTATCTTAAGGAGTGCCAAGCTTCAAGGTCCACACAGAGGCGAATGCAAAGCAGAGCAAACATCGACCTGTACACAGCCTGCCTGGATTATCCTCTGGTGGCATATTTGCAAATTAGTGCAGAGCCGAGCGCGCACATCCGGGCACAGTACAGAACCTGGGGTTTATCTACTCATGCAAATCACGGCAGGTTTTTCCAGACCTCAGGAGCTCTGGAAGGCCAGCAGCAACAGGTACAGAGGTCACACAGGGTTGAATGGGCGGCACAAGAAGGAACAGCCTGTGTTAATTATTTATTCTGGCATCCAAAAAATATCAATTACACTTTTTCGTCATTAAAAAGTGACTTGAGCATGGACGGAAATCCGACCTCTGACAAAACTTTGCAAGAAGGTGAGAAAGAGGGTGTGGCATTACGACCTGAGCTCCCCACTTTGTAGCTGGGGAAGCAGGTTCGAGTCTCGGCGTCGCTCAACATCCTGTGATTCTGGGCAAATCACTTAATCTCTCCCATGTTTACCAACAAAACTTGTGCTCATGTAAAGGGCTCCAATATCGTCTAGTTGAGTTTGCGCTATGTAAAACAAACAAGCACTTGCAATGCAATAGGTCTCGAGTTTATGCAAGCTTAAGCTATTGGCATTGTAAATGACAATGCCTTTTATTTATGTTTTAAAAACAAAAATAAAAGGCATTGTTATTTGCAATGTCAATAGCTGAAACTCGCGTAAATGCGAGACCTATTGCATTGCAAATGCTTGTTTGAGAATGGGAATAATAAATAACTTTCTAGGGACAGCATAAAAACTACAAAACACCGTTGCAGCCACAGGGCATGAGGCACTGGACACTGTGGAAGCAAGTGTGTACCAAGAGGTAATGAAAGAGGTTGAGCGAAACCGGGTCAATAGAAAACGATCATGGATGCTTTTAAGCCCTAGAAGATAAGGTTCGTTGATCGGTACAGTTTTTAACACAATGTACTTACACACATTAGGCTTACACAGCTCATTTCCTCTCTATCACAGCAGCACATTCTTAAAAAACACTCTTTGACCAGAGAAAGGTCCCTCTTACATATGCGCTCTGGGTTAGCAAATAGTTCCTACCTACCCTGGAGAGGCCAAGTCTTATATACTGGAGCCATTGGATGCTTGAGACATGGTCAAGTGAAAGGCATTCCTATAGGGCATCTTTGCTAAGTGTATTTTCTTAATTAGCCCAAATATTAAGCCACAAACCCAGGGGACAGAAATCCAGTACATCTGAGAGGAAAGGCATCCCCAACTCTTCGTGCACGACATAAAACGGGGTGCTTTGTGGGACAGAAAGGGCCCATTGCAGGAAAGAGTTTTCAGCACTTTGCACTGCCCCTACCCCAATGTGGCCCCATATCTCACTCCCATAACTAACCTTTGAGATATATTTGGCTTCATATATCTTTAAAAGAACCCTTATTGGCTTTCCTCCCACTCTGCTGGCAAAGTTAAAAACAGCTGCAAAAGCTTTCACTAGACCCCCTTTCTTCCAAGTAAGCAAAGGGCACCAACTCAAGGAATCGTCAAACACAACTCCCAAAAAGGAGAAAACATTGGTCTTCGGTATTGACGAAAGTCCGAATTTAAAAGTGAACTGCTTAGCTTTACGAGGTCCCACCTGCATAATGAACGACTTGGAAGGATTAAACGAAAGGTCCAAGTCCTTCATAAAAAGGGCAAAAGAATTCAGAAGAAGTTGTAGGCCCCTAGCTGTCCTCACACAAGGACTGCGTCGTCTGCGTATAGGAGGATTGGCAGGCTACGCTTGCCTACCTGGGGACAATCAGCATTTGGGGCCAAAAGGACCTTCTGTAAGGAATTAATATATAGGTTAAAAAGAAAGGATGCTAAAATGCACCCCTGACACACCCCTCTCTTGATGTCAAGCTGACTGAACACTTTCAGATCCTTTGAATAGCAGACAACCGCGGTTGAATCACTGTGAAGATCCTTCAGAAATAAAATGATGTTACTGTCATTGCCAGTGGAGGACATCAACTGCCACAGCTTGGACCTATTGACCCAGTGGAATGCTGAGGACACGTCCATGAAGGCTAGGTATATGGGGCTGGAACGAGCCACAGTGTATTTGTTCAGAACCATGTCAAGGTTAAACACTGTTCCACAGTGGAACGACCTGGGCGAAAGCCGTATTGGATATCGGATAAAAAGTTGTTTTCATCAACCCAAGATACAAGTGTGTCAAGTACCATGCGGCCCACCACCTTCACCACAGAGTCCAGAAGAGAAATAAGCCTCTAACAATAGGTACTGTACAGATCTACCTTTTTAAATACCGGGACTATAATCGTTAAAGCCCAAGAATCTGGGCGGCCATCCTGGACTACAGCATTGATAACAGCTGTGAGGACAGGCACCCAGGTTTGTATGTGGGCGATTTAGAGATATGGCGGGATCCCATCTGGCGCGGGGGCCTTGTTTTTAGATCGACACAGAATACCGGCTCTCATCTCTTGCGTGGTGAAAATAAGTTCCGACTTGCCTTCCACCCTTTCCTGCCCCTCAGTTGGCGGGGTATCCAACTGGAAGATACCCTTGAAATCATGTACTCAATTGTCCTCAGTGATATGGGCATCCAGTAGATTAGCAATATTTCCAGATAGAAATGGGCTGTTAATAATCCCCCAGAACTTTGAGCTATTACGCAGTGTACTAGCCTCCACTAAATTGATCCAGGCCTCCATCTTCAGGGCTGACTCGCGAGTTGCTAGAGCAGCCTTATATGCTCTTTATAGGCCTTTGACCGCCACCCGGTCTCGGGGCTTAACACCCAAGGCCTGTCTCAGGTTCCTGGAAGCACGCCGAACCATCATGGATCTGGTTGCTTACAGTCCCCAGCCGAGGCCCGTAGTAAGTTCCTTATGACAGTGGATCCAAATGCTCCCATTATGTCCGGAGCACTTGCCTCATCATCGAGACAGGGTGCAAACTTGCTGCAACACTGAGTTAAAAGGGGCTCGTGGAGTAGCTCTGGAACAATACTTGTGTGTATTCAGGATATGGGAGTGAAGCTCCACCCACTTTCTGCCCATCTTTTTTAATTGTCTCCTGTTACTGTAATTTGTAAATGGTAGCTTTTCATTGGTCAATAGAATGCACCCAGTATATGGAACGCACTCCCTAGAGACCTCCGATGCCAACGCTCCTTCTCCTGCTTCAAAGGAAACCTGAAACTCCTTCTCAACAAGTACCTTACCACACACGCCAACTGAACTAGGCTCCAATAACTCACTCTCTCCATGACTCGACCGTTTGGGATAGTTAGTTATTTGATTGTTTCAGCTTTCTAGTATGTCATTCACTTCTATAATTTATGCTGTTCTAATTAGTCCGCACACTATAAACACACCTTTTTTTGCCTGATTCTCTTTATCTCTGTTTATGCTTGCTCGTTAACCTAAGTGTATAGCATTCTAAGCAGAACTATGTTATTCTATTTCTCATTTTATGCATCCTATGGAAAGCTACATTATGCTAGTACTTTTTATGTAAAGCGCTCTGATACCTTTGCGTCTAGCTTACGCTATATAAAATGTATAAATAAATAGGCCTAGTACTCCCTTAGCGTCACCTTTTCTCATGTTGTAACCTCCCTTTGGGACTGCCCCCTTACATGTGTTGCTTCGCTGTATGTTTTATTTACAATCTGGAACACTATTTTCTTAAAAGACTTTCCCCCAACCTGTTGTTGTAGGCACGACACGCTCACCCGCAATGTAATGACTTTTTTTTTTTGCAATGCAGCATGCCCTGCTTGGACTTTAATAATGGCGGCCGCTCGACTTTTCTTTTGTCGAGCGTGTCTCGTCCAACTTTATTTTTGAAACATTGTACGCTTTTTTTCTCCCAGCGCGGCACAATGCTAATGGAGCCCATGTGTCTTCTTTTCAAAATCTGCGGCTCCACTGACTTGCCCCTCTCATGAAACGTGATACTTTATGAAAAAACAAATATATATATATATATATATATATATTATTTTTTTCTTCGAAAAACGCGTCTGTCAGTAAGCGGGCGGTCTGCACCAATAAAGTATTTCATACTTTGAAAATTGCTCCCGTGAGTGCTTTCCTTTTGGTACTAAGAAATCAAGTTCCCCTTGTTGGAGTATATATATATATATATATATATATATATATATATATATATAGTACCTGTTATGAGAGGATAGACAAGAGTTACCTTGACAAACTACAGAATAGATATCATGACATGATTGATAAATGGGCTCAGGAAGAACTCATCAGTTGGGATGAGAAAAAGTTCCTTACGAACACCACACCAACCACACCCACTTTCTATCTCCTGCCCAAGGTACACAAGGACCCCCTAAATCCTCCAGGGTGTCCCATTGTCTCCTCCAAGAATAGTCTATTTGAGAATACTTCTATCTACATTGATCATTTTCTTTTCCCCTTTGTCAAAGATCTAAGCTCCTACGTCAAGGACACCAAGGACTTCCTTCAAAAAATTGAGAACTTACACTGGGGTCCTAATTGTTGGATGGTGTGCCTTGACGTAGAAAGTCTGTACACCTGTATCCGTCATCCTGACGGCATAAGAGCTTGTCAGGATTTCCTTAAAACCAGGAGTGTACACCTGCTTGGCCACACACAGATGATCCTCCAGATGATTGAGATGTGCCTAACTGAGAATGTTTTTATGTTCAATGGTAGCTGGTACAAACAAACGCAGGGTACTTCGATGGGCACTTGCTTCGCTCCCAGCTACGCGAATCTCACTGTGGGCTGGTGGGAGAAGCAAGTGCTCTGGAGCGAGGACCTAGACAAATGGACTAAAAGCATTAATCTCTGGCTTGGGTACATAGATGATATTTTCTTCATCTGGGAAGGGATGGAAAGTGATCTTTTCTTGTTTTACAATGCTTTGAATGAAAACTGCATGAACTTGAGATTCACCTTGGCACATAGCCAACAGACTGTAAATTTTCTTGACATCAAACTGGATATTACTAATAACACCCTAGCCACAACCCTTTTCAGGAAAGAAACATCTGGGAATAGCATCTTACATGCTACCAGCTGCCACATGCCTAGTTTTAGGTGGAGTCTCCCTTACGGAGAACTACTTGGAGCCAAACGCAACTGCAGCACAGAGGAGGCATATCAAAGTCTTAAAAAAGATATGCTGATCAGATTCAAAGAGAGGGGATACACTGATAAAATGCTTGAGAAGGGGGTACGCAAAGTAGATAACATCTATAGAACTGAGGCCCTTTTCAAAACAACTAGAGCACAAAAAACAACCCCTACTGATCTGACACCACTCAGATTTATAACCACCTTTTCCACTCAGGCAGATCAATTGAGAAACATCTGGAAGAGAAGGTGGGATATCCTTATACAGGACAACCTATTGTCAACCAGGATTGGACCTAATCCATCCTTCTCGTATAGGAAGAATCCATCCCTTAAAGATCTACTGGTGAATAGCCATTTCAAACCTAAGAAAGGGACCTGGCTAGAACAAGGTAAGGGTTTCAAACGATGCAAAAAATGTAAACCGTGCAGTCACTCTGAGGATGTCAGAGAGGTCACCCTACAGAAGACAGGGAAATTGTGGAGGATCCCAAAACTGATCCACTGCAATACTGACTATGCTGTCTATGTCATCACTTGTCCTTGCCCCAAGTGGTACATAGGGTCAACTACGTTTCCAGTCAAGAAACGTATCTTGGAACACTGGCGAGCAATCACCAACCAAGATCTCAGTTACAGCACTGCCAGACATTTCAGGGAACACCATTCTAGTGATTGGACGAAAGCAAAGTTTTTGGCGCTTGACAGTGTGCCCAAGCATCCTAGGGGTGGTAATAGAATACAGTCCCTTGGGAGACTGGAATCTCGCTTCATATTGCAGATAGGCAGCCTGTTTCCAATAGGGCTCAATAATGATGAAGAAATGTATTCACATCTGTAAAAATTCTTGTATGTTTTTAGTCAGACTTGGCCCTTTTTGAAACCAGTTATATTTATTTATATTCTATATATTCGATTTTGAATTCCACTTGTATACCCTTTTTTTGGTCCTCCGGGGTTTGTTTCTGTTGTGTAGGATATATGGACAATATGTAAACCTGAGACTATTTGCTTTACCCTGATTGTTTGATGTAACATGATTGTTTTATGTTCAGTATGTGTCAAAGCACTAATATATTATTATCTTTTTTATTGTTGTTTCTGCAGCTTGGGGGCTCACGGATAGACAAGTTCACTACGAATAGTCACGGATATGACGTATTGATAAAGTTCCTGATATGCGCACATCCATCACTGGATTGATATACACTATGCAAATATAAGGGTACTATACCCCTACTATGCACTTTTATTTTATTTCATAGATGTAGACACATAGCGCAAATCCAAGACGAATTTTCATGGTACTATACCTGAATTTATTTTGCTAGCACTGAAATTACATAGCAATGAACCCATTATGTTATACGCTAACCATCACGTAGGAACACTCCCCACATGCGGAACATTGATTGTTGTGCAATGACCATCACTTTCTATTACATCAGGGATACTACTTTATTTTGTTTTATCCCCATGCAATGTAATAAGCTATGTTTTCAGCGTTCTACGTTTTTTATATATTTTTTTTTTATATTATTGTCCCGACAATTAATTTGGAATTAATGATATTATGGATCAATAATATATATGTATAATCTCTTTCCATGAACTACTATAGTTGAGAAACTTCTGCGACACTGTAAAGTTGTTGTTATTCACCCCGGTCCGACCAAGTCTGTCTTCACTTTCACCTAATGCACGCTGTGACGTGCTGAAATTGTAAATGTGTTATATACTTCCTGATTCACCGAAAGTACATGTGACCAAGGCTGCTTGTCAGCCGAAACGCGTCTTTCTGCCCCTTATGCATAATAAATTTACACTTTTCTAGCAAGACTGGTGTGGCTCGTCTTCTTTTCTGTGGATTTGTGGAGAAGAACTTCTGTGCAATATATATATATATATATATATATATTTCCAAATGCATGTGATGCTCTGAGGATGCCCTGCCTGGTGGACCAGGGCTCTTTACACGGGCGTAATCTGTATCATATATTCCAAAAGAGACAGCCTCTGCTCCCAGAGGCAAATAGAGCCCACCAGCTGGTGTAGTCGTTTAAAATCCTTTATTAATTCGTTGGAAGGTTCAGCATAACGCGTTTCAGCCTCCTCTAGGCTTTATTCATATGAATCATGTGATGTGATCAGTTGATCTGTTTTTAAACCCCACAGGTCATATCAACATAAAGATGGACAACAAGTGAAGTTACATACATTTGTTTGAATACTAAAGTTGTAGCTTTAGGGGTACTCTGGTACAATTTTGACAAATAAGAATATTTATATCTTGTATCCAAGCCAATAGTTGGCATCTAAATCGAGGATTATTAGCAAACCATGTTTCAGTTTAGTTTGTCAAAACCACAGTAAGTCATCCCTTTTCACAGTTCTTACTTTTATTACTGGCCTGTACTATCACTTTCTTAGAGTAGCCTCTTTCTCTGAATCTCACTTTCATCTTATTCATTTCATCATGGAAGGCTTCCTCGGAGCAACAGTTCCTTCTTGCCCTAAGAAGTTCTCCGTATGGTATGCTGTTAATTAAATTCTGGGGTCACAGCTATCAGCATGCAGGGAACTGTTACCAGCTGTTTTGCAACATAATGTGTTTTCCAATTTGTTGTTAACAACCCGTATTTTTACATCTAGAAATTCAATTTCATTTGCATGTACTTCACTAGAAATCTAAGATTAAATTCATTCCTATTCAGGGTTTCCACAAAATGATTAGCATCCATTTCTGTTCCTCTCCAAATACAAAATATATCATCAATATACCTTACCCAGAGGACGAAATGTTGGTCAAAGGCCTTGATGTTATTGGCCACCTGCTCCTCCCACCAGCCTAGGTACAACCCTGCATAGCTAGGGGCGTTTAGGTCCCCATTGCCGTTCCCTGGGTTTGTCTGTATATTACATGATATAAAATGTAGAAATTATTTGTCAAACGTGTACATCATGTCTAACAACATCTCAGTATGCATGAAGTATGACATGGACCGTGCTTTTAAGAAATGGCGACACGCATTCATGCCTAAATCGTGCGGTATGCATGTGTACAGGCTATTTACATCCAATACCATCAACAACAGGCTCTCTTCCCAAAGTATATTGTTGATCAACCGTAAGAAGTCGCCTGTATCTCTTACATAGGACGGAAGCAGTTGCACAAAGGGTCTCAAAAAGTAGTCAATATTCTTGGAAATATTTTCATTTAGGCTACCCATGGACGAGACTATTGGTCTCCCGGAAGATTATACTTATCCTTGTGGATTTTAGGCAACATACATTGCTGATAGTTTCGGGAAATCACAGCTTCAGAATTCATACTCATCCATTGTTATAAAACAATCATATTTCCATTTCATTAGATTGGCTCTGTATCTCTTATTGCTTCTTTTATAGCTCACTTTGTCTGTTTTTTCATAATTGTTCACATCATCTAATTGTCTCTTGCCATCCCTCAAATACATTTCTAAGGGCCAGACAACTACATTCCCTCCCTTTTCAGATTTGTTTAATTACTACTGATTTGTTGTCATGTAGTTCCTTAATAACAGTTTTTTAAATTCATTGTTTACACCTCTTTCAAATGCTTCTATTGCATCATTGTGTATTTGGGTGAAAAAAAATGGATTTAGGTCTGAAACCACTTACACTGGCTCGATCTATCTCAAGATCCTCTCTTGCTAGACTCAACATCAATCCATCCCTCACAGCCTTCCAATTCTCTCATTGTATGTCAAATTTCTATATCACAAATTGTAAGATTGGATGCATGTATAACTGCTTATTGACCGTGCACCCTCTTTTTTATTTACATACCATTTTTTCAATTTTAATTTTCTAGTGAATTGAAATGAATACATCCTACTATCAGTGTAGTTGAATCTACTTGTTGGACATAACTTACCCAAAGATAGAACATCAATCTGAGAATCTGAAAGTGTAATATCAGATACATTTACCACAGGGAGTGTATCCTTCATTTTGTTGCGGATTGGCCTCTTGTGGTCATTCCCATGTAGCCATCTAAATTTCCTTGCTTTTTTGCGCCTCGCGTGTTTCCTCCTCTGGCGCCTCGTTCTCGACCTTTGTTTTCCTGGGGTTCCTGATTCCCCACTCCACCTTGTGTTCTCTTTGCCATTAGGTCTAATTCTTTAAAAATTTTGGATTTTACTCCAGATTCTTCTGATTGTATAGAGGTATCACTTTCACTTGCTTCGCTTTCCATGCTTTCTCTTTGATCTTTGTTTCCCTCATTTCCAGCATCGGATCCACCTGTGGTCTCCTTGTTTATCTCCACCTGTTGATTTCCTCCAGATTTGTCCTGGCTTGCTTTGCTTAAATGATCAAAATTTCTTCCAAGCGTGAAAATCCTTCCCCTTTCATAGTCAATTGGATCTCTATGAAATTTTAGTTCTTTCTTCATTTCAATTTCATCATCTGCTTTGTCTAATCTCGAAGTTAATTTATTCATCTCCAAGTCTAATTCATTAGCCGTTCATTTTTCTTTCAACGTATTCGTTATTTTTTCAATCTCCAATGATTGTCTCTGTGTGTCTTTAGTGCATATTGTATCAATAATTTCAATTTAACAGTGGAACAGTTGTGGTTATTGGTAGCCCATTCATCAATTAAATCAGGATTATTAAAGGTTGGGGGTGATGAAGATCCTTAAACCCCTTGGGACTCTCTCACAGTCCACATACTTTTGTAAAGCTGTTGCTTCCCACCACTTTGCCTGTTCCAATTTGGCTGCTTTCCACAGTTTATCCCATTATTGTTTTTAGGTCTCGCGCCTAGCGTTGCAGTGCGTAGCACTGTTCGCGCAGCAAGAGATTTATTGGGGTCGAGGGATTTTTGGAGAAGGACTTTTGCTCCTGCCCATGCTTTCTATTGGGCAACTTCAATATTTATGTTAAACCCTGGCTTCTTATTGCTGTGCAGGGGTTTTCGTTACTGTCCTATAGCTTTTTTGGACACGCCCTTGGGACACTGAGTCTGCGGTGTCTCTGCTCGTGACTACATTTCTTATCAGTCACGCTGTTTACATGCGCCAGTCGGCTCTCTGATTGGGCCTCTATTAAAATCACGCTGCCTTCACGCCGACGTTACTGTCTCTCCTCCCCACTGCAGCAGCAGGGAGGCAGTGCCATACGAGGGGGGCTCCCGGGGACAGGGGGCCGTGCGTGTCGGTGCCCTCCTGTCTCAGCGTGTTTATTTTTTAAATAATGATTTGCGCGCAGGTCGCTTTTACTTCTGCGGTTCTCTGATTTCTGCCTGCCATGTATTGCTACGAGGCAGGGACAGCCCATGGGCGCACAGGGAGCGACAGAGCTGCAGCAGCCAGGCCAGCTAAGCTGGCACGCAGCTCAGAGGCGCACGGGGTAACTCCCCTGCAGAGCTCTGGTGTTTTCTGTGTAAAAAAGCCAGGGGAGCTCATCCAGTCCAGGGTATGCTCTGGAAGCTGGTACCTGTATCCTGATTTTATCATTGAATAAGCAGGACTCCATGCAACAGGATGTAAAGCAGTGACTCGGTGGGCTATCGGTAATTTCCGAGAAAAGCAAAAAAAGGGCTCCTACCTTGGCCACGAGGGGGGCGTGTGTGTGTACACACCCTCTGGGCTGAAGTGTGTTCCTCTACTCCCTTAGAGCTGAAGCGCTTGTGTTTACCCTTGGAGCTGAAGTCCGCTTGCGCATGTCTGTGAAAGATCACCAGGTGACTCGTCATCAGTGACGCTGTGTGCTGGTCCTGAACTTAACACAGACTACAACTCACAGAATACATTAGGGTGTTAAAAAAGAAGCGCTGGCTTTGAAGTGGTGCCCCTGAAGACGTGGCGTCACCTGAAACCATATTTCGAAATTGTGCTTGGAAACTAACACCAGAGGGCCGTGGTAAAAGTTCCCTGTTTATCGAATGGTAAACCCGTTTTAGGTCAACTAACATTTGAACCCTAACAGCATTCTCCGTTACGTCATGCAATTCTTGCGCATCCGCTTATTGCAGAATTTGAGCCAGCCAGGGATGGGCGGGCAGGAAGCGGAAGAGGCTAACTTCATAGAAGACCTAAAGACATAAACAACACCCCTCCTACACTTGCGATTAGCTGTGCCAGACACCCGCTCACAGCGCTTACTGCTCACCGACGATGGGTCCCAGGGCTGATTGAGAGGGTGCTCTTTGTGTGGCGTTCCCGGTGCACACTCTGGAGATTTATTTTGGGAATTCCATGATCTTGCACTATAGAGATCTGGGGGCCTGGTCTGGCCAGGGCCGGAGTGTGTAAAGTCTACTCCTCTGTTATAACATGTCAATTCCTTGAAAATCGCTTAATGCAGCCTCGAGGCCGCCTCACACCGACGGGGCATATGGAGTGAGTGGTAACCGTTGTATAGAGAATGCACAACCCCAAAATGCTTATGATTGATAGTGAGCCCAGCGTTGTTTCTAGTTTCTGAAAAGTTAAGAAAGTTACTTTTAGCGCCATTTTCCGTGGCGTTTCAGGCCATTCAAGGACACACCGCACTATCCCGAACGTCATGTCCAAATACACAGAGGAAGCCTGCGCTATTGGCCTGGCATGTACCGCACCTTAAGAGTTCGTTGTTCTGTCTCAGAACTCGGTATTTGCAGCTTCTGTCCCCGGCTTGGCAGATGGAAACTATACGCAGATGGAAACTTCCAGGTGCCAAGACTATTGGTAGGGGCATTTCATTATTTGTATTTATAATTGCAGTTTATACAGCGCGAACTTGGCCCGAGGCAGCAGAGCGCTAAATACGAGAACCAGGCATTCTCTGTGAATGCCTTACGTTAGATTGTATTTTTTAAAGGTACGGAGAGATGAGGGTGAAGTGAGATGCCCAGGGTCACAGTATTGTTGAGCCGATGCCCCCCTGGTATTGTAGGGCAAGGCTGTGCTGTGATGCACTAGGGCTCTGTCAGGGGTGCCACATCATCCTTAAAAGCAAATGTGGTGACTTCCCTTTAGTTAGATTGCAAAATCCCTTTCTTTGAATTGGCCAGGCTTTAGCGTTACCAACATGGAGGACATTACGCTAGATTTTCCGAATATGAATGTAGATCAAAGCTAAGGTTAAAGGGCCATTTCAGAGAAGCCCCCCTCCGGAAACGCTGCTGCTGTAGAGGGGCCATTTCGATGGGACAGGCAGGCCGTGGACAGAGGGGGTGGCTTAGTTAGATCCATGAAGCTCTCACCTGTGCCTGCTTGACAGCCCTTCTGAACACCGCCTGCCACCCCCTTTTCCAAAACAATACCTTGTAATTCAGCCGCCGACCCTCTCCATGCACCATGTTTCAGCCATGCACTTTCCTTCAAGGACAGATTAACTTCTCTCCACAGGGAGGGATCCAGTCTCCAACTGGGCCACCCCCAGCACATTTACCAGACGCATTCCTGTGGCCTCCTTTTCTCCCACAGTCAGCCCTTTGCCCTCTATATCAATGCATCCCTTGGTGTGCACAACACTGGTCGTCGGGTATCTGACTCTTTCAGGTGCAAACCTCCCTGGTTAACATGACAAAACTGCCGCAGGCTTAAGAGAACCCCTTAAGAGATGTAGATGAATACTTGTTTTCGCACTGGGCTCAGAAAGCTGACTGTTTTCTATAGGTCTAATCCTATGCATATCTGTCTTGATTAGTCCGATCGATGTATCATCTATATCGCATCCATATGTCCTTCCCTCTTTACCAATGCGTTCTCCTATCCAATGTCTGTTACTCTGATTTACTCATCTACCAACTTCTGCGCATACTGAAATTCTAAATAACAATGCCTTTTACTATTATAAAAGGCATTGCCATTTACAATGCCAATAGCTCAAAATCCCGCAATTGCGAGACCTATTGCATTGCAAATGCTTGATTTGTTTGTGTTCAGCCCAGATCGCAACACTTCCTCTCTCTTTCCATATGTCCCTACCCTCCCCCTCCCAAGTGGCTGACCTTATCCCCAGCTCGTCTTGCATTTCCCTTACTTGCCCCACCACCCAAGGCATACAATGAATAAAAAAAGGTCCTTAGGGTCTCCCCAAAGTCCAGTTGTGATGTCACGTCAAACTGTTCTCATGTGCCACTTCATTAGGCAGTGTTAAAGGGACAGGCCTCTTATAGGACAGTGCTCAGCCTGGGGTGACACGTGTGTACAAGGGCTGCTGTGTGCTAGACATATATATATATATTTCTCTCTTCAGCCATCCACGGCGCAGGTGCCTTGAGAACATGCTGTGTGATCTTACTAACCACATTAGTAGGTGCATGTGATCTTGCACTGTTTGTTATCTACTGGTCTGACGTCACAGTTCGATGACCCTAGATTCACTTCTGGGGGTCCAAAACTGCTTCGGTTGGAATGGCACGTGGGCTGAGTGGTCTGTTGTGTCAAGGTGTGCCAGAGGCTTAACGCCTCCACCAGCGTGCAAGGGCAATCGCGTAGTTATTAAGCCCCCCTCACTCCACCTTTAATCCAGTGTTGCTGTGCTCTCTTTTCCTTCCTCCGTTCAGCACAGGTAACAATCATTAGACTGTAACAGCAGATGGCTTGATATTGTGAAGTGCGTTAGTGATCTAACCTTGTGATCTGATGTCATAGTCAGATGGAGTGAGGACAAGTTTTGTCCATGAAGCCTGAAGCCTGCTTGCCTACCGTGAGGGGAACGGTTGTTGCTGGTGTGTCCGCCACATTCCCTGCCTCGCCCCGCACCTGTAAACTCCAAAGCCGTCAGGGGAACGGCTCCATTCAGGGCAACTACAATCCCCAGAGGGCTTTGCGCATCCAGCGCGCACGACGCAGCTGAGGGGAGGAAGCCCTCAAAAGACCGGGGCGCCTCCCGCAGCGCGGGAAGCACGCGGGCAGCGCCCGGGCCAAGGGCTGGCCCGTCCTTGCACGTCATCACCAGGCATTGCCAGGGCAGGGCCATTTCCCTAACGTTGTGGTCTTTATGGAGTTTTGAAGGTTGTCAATTCCGGTTCTGTTCTGCTCTACTTGCTACACTCCTCCTCCTCTTGATTGCGTTCCTGCCGCTCATTGCCCCTGCCCCTGCTGATGAAACCGTACCTGCGGATCTGAAACGGTCTTAGTGAAGGGAGGTGTACCTTTTTCAAGTATCAAGTATCCCTTGTGGTAGGAAACTGTTTATGCTTTTGTGCGTCTGGAGGTCCATTCAACCAGAGGATTGAAGCCATTGGACTGGGTTTGTGAACTGAACCCTTTTTGCACTGGTTACTATTTGCGAAAGTGGGACTTTATTTGTTTTATTTTCTATTAGTGCATAGTGTCATTTGATCTGTGTATCATTTTATCTATACTTGTTATTATGCCTAAATCGAAACCAGACAAAACTGTTCCCGTGCCAGGGACCCTAGATAATTACCTGGTGAAACGAATAAATCGGATAAATAATGATCGTAGAGCTTTTCTAGGACTGGGGAACACTTTAGTGGAGCAGGAAGTCATGACCCCACCAGTGGTTGACATAGATGGGGCCATCAATCAGGATTTCAGAGATAGGGTGGAGATACCGGTCACTGCCCAGGTGCATGTAGAATCACAGGAAGATTCGATTGACATTTCAACTGAGGAAATAGTGGAAGTTCCATTAGCACTAAGGCCGGTGTGCTCATGTAGGAAAGCACAATTAAAACGGGTTGGGAGGCATAATAAAAAAAGAGCAGACAAAACTCAGCCGGTCTGCAGTGATTTAAGATCCTCTACTTTTAGTAGAAACAGTGAGGGTGACGCTAATTTAAATCTAGAGCAATTTACCCTATTGATTAACACACTGGAAGCAAAGATGGAGGCTAAATTAGAGGAGATGTTAAGACCTCTGACAACTATGCTTGACACTCTGGCATTGGAAGTAGACAGACTTAGCGGTTTGTTAACTACACACCTGACATCAGCTACTTTGGCTGGAGCTAAGGTTGTGGAAAAGGGGAAGGAAACTATGACAGGGAATGTCCTTCGGACTCCACATCAAATTACTGTAGCATTACCCATTTCCCCTGCGACATTAGCCATACCTCCGTCGTCTACTTACCCCACAATAGCCCTGGAGGGCAGACATGACCACAGGGATATGCGGAAAAGCCGCTACCTTAACCTTCCACCTGACTGTGCACCATATGTGGTGGTGCTGACAAATGTCCCATCCTGTGATGACCACTCAACTCTACCACATGAGGAATCCCACACCTCACTAAAAAATAAAACAGTTGCATGGTTCAGTAAAAATTGCGGTTTCCCTGTTGCATACTCAGACCAAATACTAACAGTCAGAAGGGTGAATTGGGTTGGCCCGTCCAGAAAAACAAGCAGTGGGGACTGTATTGTTGTCAATTTTAGGCATCCCCAACACGTGGCAACAATTTTATTAAGAGCATCTTTACTAATGTGCAATATGGATAGTATATCTGTTCACCCTTTGGGCTACTTTTACGCACATTTGAATAAAGATCCGTACCCACAAAAAAGAAATAGGCCAGCAAATTCAATTCTGACCCCTGCCTTTAAAGCACCTTATGTGTATAATGTTAATCAAGGTGGGTGTGGGCCTTCTGGAGAAATACAGAATAGATTTAATTTTGTTGGTCATTGTAATAATGGGTTTAATGTGGAGACACAGAATAGATACGATGCCCTATCTGGTTTGGAGGCATGTGACTGACGGGAGGTGTCTGTGGGCCTGGGTAATGTAATATCAGCCGGGTTATCACCCATTAAAATCACACAGGCTAAAGCTAGTTATAACAATGTTATCTCCTGGAATATTGCAGGTCTGGCTTCAAAGATGGCGGATGATAATTGGATCATGTATATTAAGCAATTTATGATCATCTGCCTGCAGGAGACATGGTCGGTGGAATGTGATTTTTTCCTGGAAGGGTATAAGACATTTTATGTTCCTGCAATAGTATCAAGTAGAGGCAGGCCCAAGGGTGGTTTGGTGATTTTTATTGCAGTTAAACTCTCATGTAAAATTCGTAGAATTTTGAACAGCAAATTCTGTATTTATGGCCTTAGTGTTGAATGGAGAAAATTGTTTGGCTGGTCTGGCTGGCTGGTCTGGTCAATTTTTATAACGATGTTAACGCTTTAAACGTATTTATTAATTCTTCATTGAGGGATTGTCTTCATAATCTTATGATTATGGGAGATTTTAATGTTCATCCTTGCGGCGACCCCCTATCGAATTGTTTAAAGGATTTGCAGTGCGACCGCCGCGGCGGACTGCATTTGGAACATATGATGGAGGGGGAACTTTTTAATGACTTATTGAACTGTTTAGATCTTTCTATGGCTATGTCATTGAGGGATCCCACAATGTGTTTTAACATCCCAACTTTCAAAGGTCATGGGAAGGGTACCTTCATTGATTATGTGTTACTCTCTCTGCCTATGCAGTCATTTGTGGACTCTTTTAATATTGAACAAAGTGAATTTAGCGATCACAACCCACTCACTGTTCATCTGAAGGGCCCTTGGATAGCTAATGATGACCGGAAATGTATCAATGGTAGGTTGAGTACAACTGATGGGAGACGGCGCCTTAGATGGTCAACGATTACTCCCGACCTATTATATAAAAATATTAGGGAAAACTGCACACAGTATATAAAGAACTGTATTCAAGTAGGGGCAGATCCGATCCAGGTTCTTAGTGCCTTTCAAAGCCTGACGGAGAAGGTTGCAGAGTTGATGATGGTCCCAGTAAAGCTCTTAGACAATAAGGGGCCGAGATGGTTTAATCATGATTGTTCTAAGGCAGCTCGTAATTTAAGGATAGCCTTGGCAGCCAACCCTAGAATAAAGACAGATGTAATGTTGTGTCGCAAAGAATATAAGTCTTCCATTGCCTTACGTAAGGAGTTTTTAAGAGTGGAGGCTTGGGAAGAAATTCTTGACCCCTCTACCTTAAAATGTAGCTCTAGATTTTGGACGGTATTTAAAAAAACATTTTTGGTCCAGGATCCGGGTGATGGGCTAGAATGCTGCATAACAAAGGAAGAATGGGAATCACATTTTAAACAGTTCTATAGTTGTGTGGAAGCGGAAGGTGTTAATTTGCCTCCGGGTAACAGTGATGGAATTATTATGTTTGATAAAGACGAGGTTATGGAGGCCATAGAGGGACTTACTGGCAGGAAAGCGCCCGGCCCTGACGGGATCCCACCAGACTTATATAAGTCTGACTCAAGTTTTTGGGCCCCCATTTTAGAGTCTGTTTTTAACGCTGCTGCTGAAATTGGCTGTCCCCCTGCTTGGGGAGTTTCAACGATTGTCCCTGTCTTCAAGAAGGGCGATAGGGGCAGTCCTTTGTGTTATAGGCCGATTTCACTAATAGACTCTATGGTTAAGGTTGTGGGGAGAATCCTGTTACAGAGATTGTCAAACTGGGCGTTAGAAAATAACATTATGTGGGGGCGTGGTTTGGACGCAGAGAGAGATGGCGGCTTGGTGATTCTCTCCGCCCGTGCAGATACTATTTGAGGGCAGAGGAACGTGTTTTTTGGCTCCGGCGCCGTTTCACGGCGTGGATTTGGCGACCGGAATGTGAGGGGAACATTTCAAGGGCATCCTGGAGGTTTTTGGTGCGAGGAAGCGGTGTTACTGAGTCTCCGACTGTCCGCCCGGTGGCTGCGGCGAATGAGGCAGGCGAGGAGATCACGCGATTGCCCTGAGTGTCGGCGGACGGGTGTAAGGTCACCCGATGGACTCGGTAATGTCTGCTGGGAGCTGTGACATAAAGAAAATGCTCAGGAAGGATCGAGAGTGAGCAGGATTGTTTAGACAGCTCCGGACCCCGAGTGGAACATCAGCGCTTCTCGCGAACACAAAATGGCGGCACATGCTCCCTAAACGGGGAGTACACGGTGGTGAAACGGCACCCGTAGAACGATCTGTGCCTGCTGGGGACTAGGTTTGATGTTCGCTGTTGCTGTTGCCCGGGGGGCGCTCTGAAGGTATGAAGGTAGGAGCGATAGAGATGAATTAGCGTTTTAAGCTGATTTGAGCAGAGCGGCTGGCGCCTACGCACTCCTCAGAATGGTGGCAATATCGGAACGAAGGCGTGAATGTGAAGAAGTTTGTCCAGTAAGCACGTGATAGACTCGGCTGGGTCTACTACGGCACATGAAGCAGGGTATGCCATCATGGTCTGATGTTTATGGGTCTTGGTCTGAGGACTTGTGGGCTCGGGAATGACACCTGCGCTACACTTTGAGGTCTTGGATTTGCCAACCTGCCGCGCTGGATATATTGCTTTGGTCCTGTGTGCTTACACTCCTCACTCCTCACTATACACGGTGAGTTGTATCCAGTGACTGTGTAGTCCAGCCTTGCTCGCACGTATTGACTGCCAAAATGGCGACGCACAACACGCGATTCTGACCTCGGATGAGGTGTGTGCTACCACTTGACTAGCTAGCAATCATACAGGAAGTGGTCAAGAAAGCGGTCAGGATCTGCGATAATCTCAAACAAGCGTGGTGTCAGTGTGCAAGCGTGAGGGACAGTGTGATAATTGTCCATTTGAGTACTTTGGTTAACAGAAGAGGAAGGAAGCGAAGAGACCGGTGAACATGGGTACTCCATAAGGCCGGGTGGTAACTCGAGGAGGCCGTCGGAACGACCACGGTATCCGCGCGACTAGCAACTAGCAACCATGGCAGATAATAAAGATGTTGCGAAAAGCATGAAGAGGCTCAAATCTGACCAGTCGAATCGGAACTCTCCCAGCAAGGGGGAAAAAAGCAACACCGACCCGATGGACATGATACTTAACAGACTAGATGAAGTGAGGGATCTGGCAAAAGCGACAAAAGAAGAAGTGGCGGCGATTAGACAAGATAATCGGGATACCAATGCAAAGCTGATAGAAGCAGAATCAAGGATTAGTAGACTGGAAGACATGGAAGCCAAATCATGTAATGCCATCAAGCGCCTATGCATAGCCACGGATCAAACAACACGGAAACTCGCGGAGTTGGAGGATAGGAATAGACGGGGGAACCTACGTATTTTTGGTCTTCCAGAAGGTTCGGAGGATCAACATGGGAGCTGTGTGTCCTTTTTGGAATCTTGGTTCACCCAGGCTACTAACATGACCTTTCATCACCCTCTGGAATTCGATAGGGCCCATAGAGTGCCGGGCAGGATAAGTAAGAATCAAAAAGGTCCTAGAGCTATTGTGTGCAAGCCACTACGCTACCAGCATGTAGAGAAAATTCTAGGCTTTATGCGGAAAAACAACCATATTCTGTGGAAATCTACCAAAATCTACATCTCACAGGACTACAGTAAAGAGACGGTGGAAGTCATGAAGGCGTTCCTGGCACTACGACCGCTGCTAAAGAAAAGGGGCTTTCAATATGGGTTCGTGGGCCCAGCAAAGTATCGTGTGATGATCCAAGGCTCTCCGCACCTTTTTTCAGACCCCACGAAATTGAAACGGATGCTTGATGGTCCGGAGGACTTGGACATGGACATAAGTAATGCCGAAGCTGCAACAGATCAGGCCTCGGCCTCGGCCTCAGGTTACAAATGATCGATCCCTGCATACGCACTCCACTCAATTATCATTTGTGATTCATTTTCTCTCTGTAGAAAGTTATTGTGAGGAGACTCTCTGTCTGAGGGTACTCACGATGGAGAGTCCTGTTGATTGATTGCAGTTGTTATTGATCCTTTTAGTATGTAGTATGCTCCATTCATCCCTATCAAGATGCTGAACGTCAGTTGCCTAGGTCCTGATTAATACTGGGCATGCCTCATATGTGGGTTAAGATGAGCGTGTTGATGGCTTAAGGAGAGTTTGTTATTCACCTCGGTTTGGCAGAAGAGGTCTTTGTAGGTTGTCCGCCTGAGGTAGGATGGTTCGGAGTACGCTGGCTAGCAGCGATCCTCAGTCCGAATAAGTTAGTGCCTCTGTTCTACATTGTATCGGGGATGGTTAAGCACGGGGAGGATGCAGCGCAATCTCTTTCCAGTCACCATGCCTACTACGTACAGTTGGGGTGGGAAGGGTGGGGGGTTGAGGGCTTATTGGGGTGGGATCTGTGTTCTATGTTTATTGCTTTTGTTTCCTCTTGCTTACACAGTCTCCATTGTCTCAGTGCTTGGGGGTGGGGGTGGTGAGGGGCTCTACTATCGCACTAATTGCGATTACCATGTGAAATATATACTTACCGAAATGAAAGCGCAACTTACTGATGTCACATAGCTCAATTAGTTCTCCATTGGGAGTATGCAATGTGGACAAATTGAAGATAATATCTCTTAATGTTAAAGATCTGAACCAACCGGTCAAGAGACAAAACATTTTAGATTATGTGAAGAGAATGAGAGGTGACCTGGTTTTGCTTCAGGAGACGAAGCTTGAGACTAGGCAGTTTTACCATATGAGGAACAAGTTCTATAGTGAGGTTGTGGGCGCAGAGGCTGTGAGCAAAAAGAATGGTGTTCTGATACTGGTTGCGAGGAAATCAAAGGTGGAGATTCTGTCCTCCGAAGCAAGTGTGGATGGAAGGATGGTCACGGTCAAACTGAGTAGGGATAACACTGAGTTCTATGTTACAAACATATATGCCCCTAACACTAGTGATATGAAGTTTTGGGAGGATTTGAATAAGCAAATGGCAACTATCCCAGACAATGCGGTACACATTTTAGCTGGGGATTTCAATCTTCCAATGGATGCAATTCTAGACAGAGACTCATATTGTCCCTTCAAGACAAATAAATCACATAAAGCTTTTCTAGAACTGTGTCAACGCTTACACTTGGTGGACACATGGAGGCTCCAAAATCCCACTGGAAGAGACTATACTTTTTATTCCTCACCACATGACTCGTATTCCCGAATTGATTACATCCTCATAACAAAGAACGGGGTCCCTAGAATAGAGTCCACTACCATAGAACCCAGGGTAATGTCTGATCACTCTTGCATCTCTTTGTCCATTGCTAATGTCAAACCCTCCTCTCGTCAGACGTCTTGGCGTCTGAATGACGAAATCTTAAATAGTGATAAACACCGGTCCACAATACAAGATGCGATCTCTTCTTACCTACAGATTAACAAAGAAGGGGACACATCTGATCTAATTAGGTGGGATGCCTTGAAAAGTACCATAAGGGGAGTGTGTATCAAAATCAGATCGGCAATGAATAGGAATTACACTGCGAAGTTGGAGTCCTTGGAGAACGAAATAGCGAACCTAGAGAGTAGACACTTGAAGAATAGGGATGATGTGTCTCTTTATGCATTGGCGAATAAAAAATACGAATATAATAAAATAGTTAGCGAGAGAGCGGGTGTATGGCTAGATAACAGACGGAGATTTAAGCTCTGTGAATCCAACAAGGCTGGCAAGAGCCTAGCCTCGTACTTGAAGTTTAAAGTCCAGAAAAACACTATCAGTGTCATTAAAGATGCCTCAGGATCTTCGCATTCGGACCAAGACAAAATACCAGAGGTGTTCAGAGTGTTCTACGAAGATCTTTATGCGAAGAATAAGGCGGTGGAGGAAACCAGGATTATGCAGTATTTAGACGAGTGCGATCTCCCACAGCTCTCTGCTGAGGATCAGGTCAGCCTCAATGCCCCGATTAGTACTCTAGAGATAGAGGCTGCAATTAAGAATCTGAAAACAGGGAAAGCGCCAGGGCCTGATGGCTTTACGGCTAAATTTTACAAAACCTTCCCCTCCCTCTTAGTTGAACCCCTTCTACATCTATTTCAAGGCATAAATAAATCTGGTGAGGTACGCTAGCTGAAGCAATAATTGCAGTACTTCCCAAGGATGGGAAAGACCCGTCATTGCCGAAAAATTATAGGCCTATTTCTCTGATTAATATAGACTGTAAGCTATTGGCTATGATACTTTCCACTCGCCTCCAGAAGGTCCTTCCCCAGTTAATCCACCCATCCCAAGCAGGCTTCCTTAAAAACAGGTTGTCCAGCGACAATACAAGGATTTTGGCACATGTTCTAGAAAAAGCGAAACTCCTACGTACACCTACGGCAGCAATAACACTAGATGCTGAAAACGCCTTTGACAAGGTTGACTGGTCCTTCCTTAAAGCAGTCCTAAGTAAATTCAATTTAGGGGAATCATTCACAAGACTGGTTATGTCCCTATATTGCTGCCCTTCAGCAAGAGTTAGGGCGGGTGGATCTTTCTCCTCCTCCTTCTGTTTAAAGCAAGGTACAAGACAGGGATGCCCCCTGTCTCCTTCATTGTTCTTGTTGGCAATTGAGCCGTTCTTATATCATATAAGGAATGATCCTAAAATTGCTGGTATTCCGTTTGGGGACTGCACTGTTAAATTAACGGCATATGCAGATGATGTACTCGTCATGTCAGAAAGAGCGGGTGAGGCCATACCCGCACTCATGGCTGATATCGAGGAATTTTCCAGAGTTTCGGGGTATAAACTCAATAAAGACAAAACGGAGGTCAAACTCCTGAACAGTGTTGGGGATAAAGGAATCATTGGGAACTCAGGTCTCACTTGGCAACCTCGGTGTTTTAAATATCTGGGGTTAGACTTTGACAAAGATCTGATCTCTACACTGAGAGTGAATGAAGAATTGACCCTTAAAAAGATATCTACTTTGCTGGAAGGGTGGTCTCCAAAATTTCTCTCTTGGTGGGGCAGAGCGGAGACGCTCAAAATGATGTCAACCCCGTTGGTTAACTATTTGGCCAGCATGCTCCCTATGACGTTCTCAACTTTACTAAGGTAGATCAACTGTTTGGTAGCTTCCTGTGGCGGGGCAAGAAAGCCAGAATCTCACTAAAAAAGCTGCAATTGGCAAAAGATAAAGGAGGTCTGGGTCTCCCATCGTTCAGGAACTATCAAACAGCGTTTCTTTGCAAACAAGGAGCTCAGTGGTTGATAAAATCCCCTGATTATACACCAATCTGGGTTAATATTGAGGAGTCGCTAGTGGATCACGCGCCTTTGGAGGCCCTCCTCACTATGGATCTATCACACTTACCACACTCCAAATATATCATGCTAAATACTAGACGGGCTTTGCTCAGACTCGACCAATCACATAATACAAAGTTGACATTCCCCAAGTCATCTTTTATGTCCCTGTGGAGGAATTCCCATCTCAAATATAATGGCAGTGGTATATTCTGGGAATCATGGTCCAAAAAGGGCATTAACTTGGTGGGGGATTTGTACAAGGGTAAAGATCCGCTTCCGATCTCGACTTTGCAACTAAGGTATGATCTTACCCCGATGGATTTTTATGAATTCTTGAAAATCAAAGCGATACTATCCGCTCGTAATTTCTCTCCATATACACCATGGTTAATTACTAATCTGCCACGCCTTCTGTATACGGGCCACTTCGTGTCAAGGGTGTACAAACTATTATTGCCCTTGCCCTTGCCCAAGACAAAACACAAAATGGTAGAATTGAAATGGGAGTGTGAACCGAATTTGACAGGTATAACTTTCGACTGGGAGGTGATCCACAAGATGGCCCTTACACATAAAGTCTCTCCCATCCTATTCCAAACAAAATTCATGCTAATCAACAGAGCATTCTGGACGCCGGACAAGCTCTTCAAATGCAAATTAAGGGACTCTCCTATTTGTTGGAATTGCAAGGCAGGTTCTGGGGATCTTGCACACATGCTATTTAACTGTCCTTCTTTGGGAGATTACTGGGGGAGAATATTTGACTGCATTTACCACGTTTTCAAGATAAGGCCTGTACGGGACTTTGTATATGTAAATTTAGGGGCGCTAGACCCACTGCTATCAAATGTTCTTGATCGTCAGCTTCTGGACTTGATGCTGACATTGGCATGTAAAGTGGTTCTATGCAATTGGAAAAATGCAAGTGCGGTAAGCTTCAGAATATGGCAGGAATGGTTATCATTTTTGAGGGGTGCTAATAACCCGGCTCTACAAGCATCTACTTGGAGCCCGTCAAATAGAAGGCTTTGGTCATCATTGGACGCTTCCTCCTTCCACTATGAGCCGCCTTAAGCTTCTATATTGTGGTTTGGATCCATTGGCCGGTGATGTTTGAGCCCCAAGCGCCGCATCCACACACTGAGCATTGTATATATACCTTTGTATCAATGAAGTAAGCAAGAGTTGATTCATGTTATATTATTTGATATTTGTCAATTCTTTTTGTTATCTGTAATTGTTCGACAATATCTGATTAGTATCTTTTCTGTAACGGAAGAGTTATTGTATTGTCTTTGTCTTCTATTTTATTTCAATAAAAACGATTTGAAATAAAAAAAAAAAAGAAAATAACATTATGTCCATTTGCCAGTACGGCTTTTGTAGTGGTCGATCTACTATAACCCAGTGCCTTAATCTTTTCCTAATATTAAGCAAATACACTGTTGTTCGGAAGGGTACTGTCCATCTTGCCTTCATGGATTTGTCTTCAGCCTTCGACTGTGTTAACAGGGGAAGGCTGTGGCAATCCATGCGGGAGAAGGGTGTGGATAGTGGGATTATCAACTTTTTGATAGACCTACACAGTAACACTAGCGCTAACGTTAGGTACTCGACGGATTCGAGCACCACGGGCAACTTTGACATTAAGAAGGGTGTGGGTCAAGGATGCATTCTCGCTCCCTTTCTTTTTAATTTTTATATTAATGAGTTAGATTCCGTTTTACAGACGGTACAGGCTGACTGTCCTAGAGTTGGCAGGCGGGGCATTCCAGTTCTTTTATACGCAGATGATGCGGTTTTAATCTCTAGAACCGAGAAGGGTCTCCAAGCTTTATTAAACGCCTTTAATTTGTTTATGACAGAAAGAGACCTACTGGTCAATAACTCTAAGTCGTTTATTATGCGGGTTGGAATACAGCCAATAAGGAACTTTGTATTTAAATTAGATGATGTACTTATCCCCATTTCGAAATCGTTTTCGTATCTTGGGGTCCTATTTGACACTAAATTAAATTGGGGCCCCCACTTGGAAAAAAAGAAAGGGGAACTGGCAAGGGTCAATGCTACCATCTTTAACTTCGCATCGAAATTGGGGAAGAAGCCCATTAATGCTATGATGAAACTTTATAATGCCAAATCAGTGGCAACTGCTGTTTACGGCAGTGAACTATGGGGCTATGTGGCTGGAGAACAGCTTCAGGTGGCTGAAAACGTTTTTATGAAACGTCTTCTATATGTTCCATCTGGTACATCTAATTTGGCAGTACACGAAGAATTGGGGGCACAATATTTATGTGATATCTTTTCCTTGCACCCTTTGACTTGCTGGGCAAAACTCTGGTTGAACCAGGATATTCCATTAACCCATATGATCGTGAAAGATGTCTTGTCTCTTGACAAGGCAATGCGCTCACCCTGGTTAAAATATTTGAAATCTTGTTTCACCCGACTTGGCCATCGGGAGTTATTTGAAAATCCAAGCGGGATCGTAAAGGGGGATGTGGAGGTAATTAAGCGGGCCTTTCATATGGGGAGAAAGGTTCAACGTGAGGAAGAGGAGCTTTCGAAACCCAGCGTTAGGAAATATGTCATGTTAAAAACTTGTGAGACAATGGAGCCTTATTTGATGGGCTCATTTAGTTCCCATGAGAAGTTCCTGCTGTCAAGGTTTAGGTTAAATATCTTTCATCATCTGTTATTTAGACCAAAAAAAGATATTTTTAATAAGGCTGCAGCTCCCTGTGGCTGCGACGGAAAGTCTCCATAGGACATGCTGCATTTTATATTTTTATGTAAATTTTATGAATACCCTCGCAAACGCTATTTGATTGCTCTTTTAAAGAAACTTAATTTTAATCAGATCAGACCTGCATTAATGTACTTACAACTTTTGCACAGTGACAGTGTTCTCCATATAATCGAATTTTTAAAACTCTCTGTTAAATTGAGAACCTGCATGGATCAATGAGGCGGTTTTCCGTATTGTCTGACTGCCTCACTTACCCTAGGAATCTATATGGTCTTTTTTATGCCTTGCGCTATTTGCACTTTACTGACTATGAATTATCATACGGTCTTTGTGAGATTTGTTTGGTCATGAATCATGGTATTTTATAGTATTTGTATGTGATGTTTATATGTATACTTTTATGGTTTGAATCAAAACAGAAATAAAGTCTTTATTGATTGATTGACTATTATGAAAGGCATTGCCATTTACAATGCCAATAGCTCAAAATCTCGCAATTGCGAGACCTATTGCATTGCAAATGCTTGATTTGTTTGTGTTCAGCCCAGATCGCAACACTTCCTCTCTCCTCTTTCCATATGTCCCTCCCTCCCCCTCCCAAGTGGCTGATCTTATCTCTTCCCAGCTCGTCTTGCATTTCCCTTACTTGCCCCACCACCCAAGGCATACAATGAATAAAAAAAGGTCCTTAGGGTCTCCCCAATGGCTGTTTACCCCCTCACCCCTGCGCGCCAGTAGTTCACATTTACACAGCCAAAAAGGCTGGTCTGTACACACAATTCAGAGAAAACTGGGAACAAAAAACACATTTACTTAAAAGGCCAACTAGGACAAGTGAGATAAAGTCCAGTTGTGATGTCACGTCAAACTGTTCTCATGTGCCACTTCATTAGGCAGTGTTAAAGGGACTGGCCTCTTATAGGACAGTGCTCGGCCTGGGGTGACACGTGTTTACAAGGGCTGCTGTGTGTTGGATATATATATATTTCTCTCTTCAGCCATCCACGGCGCAGGTGCGTTGAGAACATGCTGTGTGATCTTAACCACATTAGTAGGTGCATGTGAACTTGCACTGTTTGTTATCTACTGGCCTGACGTCACAGTTCGATGCACCGAGATTCCCTTCTGGGGGTCCAAAGCTGCTTCGGTTGGAATGGCATGTGGGCTGAGTGGGCTGTTGTGTCAAGGTGTGCCAGAGACTTAACGCCTCCACCAGCGTGCATGGGCAATCGCGTAGTTATTAAGCCCCCCTCACTCCACCTTTAATCCAGTGTTGCTGCGCTCTCTTTTCCTTCCTCCCTTCAGCACAGGTAACAATCATTAGACTGTAACAGCAGATGGCTTGATATTGTGAAGTGCGTTAGTGATCTGACCTTGTGATCTGATGTCATAGTCGGATGGAGTGAGGACAATTTTTGTCCATGTTTAATGCTGTGATGTTAGTTAGTGTAGGTGTTACTTGAGCTCTGACTTTACAAGGCAGTTTACACCAAAATACTCAGTTAACACTAGCTCTGACTTTTAAAATTCATTTTGAAAAGTATTTCGTGGTCCGAAAATCCCAGAGTAAGTGACGTTTGTCTCTGGAGCAAGAGTAAATTACTCAAAGAAACAAGCATTTACAATGCAATAGGTCTTGCATTTAAACAAGTTTGAGCTGTTGACATTGCAACTAACAATGCCTTTTATTTTTGTTTTAGTTTTTAAAACATAAATAAAAGGCATTGTCATTTACAACGTCATTACTGGATGCTTCACTGAGGGGGCAAAAAAAACAATAACATTTTCAATGCCAATAGCTCAAAACAATGTCATTGCGAGACCTATTGCATTGTAAATGCATGTTTTGTTTGGAACTCACTTCCAACACTGCCACTTGTCTTCTCACCCTTGGTTGTATCCTTAGACATGGGGACAAACAGCATCTCAGCCGCGTATCGTCTCTTTGCATCTCTACTCAAGGCCATAATTATTTTCCAATGCGGGGTTTGTTATCCCAAACACAACCCTCTGCTCCTATTCACAAGCACGTAACACGCTTTATTCGGCTGTAGCTGAACTCGTTCAGCCGTGCTGATGCCACCAGCCTCTCTGCGTACTTTTGCAAAACACGGACTTGGGACTCCTCTTACTGCTCCGGTGAATCAGCTGATCGACGGATGTCCTCCGACTCCGCCGCTCGCCTCACAGCCGTTAGCGCTTCACGGTTCCTTTATAATCCTGGTGTTATTTCAAACGTCGCAGTGGCGGGCAGGATACTTTATTAACATGTGTCCAAGCAATTTTGCGAGTTCTCCTGCCTCTGACGGCGGCGGGCTCATGGCGAGGTAGTGAACATCCAATATCAACTCCGTAGTTTCTTTGTTCAAAATCCAATGCTGAGCCCAAATCCTTTAAGCGTGGTTGTATTTTTATTTTATACAGCGAAAACACTTGACGCATTGGACATGAATATCAATTTGGTTAGAATTCTTGATTTAAAGATTAACCCACTTGGGTGTGACTGTGATGAAATCATGTCCATGAATTAAAAATAGGTGGAACAAGTGGTATATTTGAAACATGCATAGAATTAATGTTGTAATGCTGATAATTCATTAGCCCACTAGGGCAGAATTGGAATATATGGACCAAATATTAATTCTGCTGAATTAATGATATTGAGATTATTTGAATTTACATCAGACTGAAGAGCTGTATATTTGAACTATGTATCTTGACAACATGATATTGCCTGATATTTTAAAGGTAGAATGACCCTTTCAAAATGGATGCCAGTTTGCACTATGATGTGGATGATTTTGTAGACCTACTTCAATGTTGGTAATTATGTGCACTATGTGTAAATGGTGGTAGTAAACAATGTTTGACCCGTGACCAAGGAGCGACAGCTCCAAAACGAGTCTGGCGTTTTCGCTGTATAAAATAAAATACATCCACGCCTAAAGGAATTTGAGCTCGGAATTGTTTTTTGTACAAAGAAACTAAGGAGTTGATATTGGCGGTTCGCTACCTCGCCGTGAGACCACTGACGTCTGAGGCAGGAGAACTCGCGAAATTGCTTGGACATACATATATATTTATATATATATTCACTGAATAAACAAAAGGTTTCAGGGCTGTTGTAGTTAGCTGGTCATTTCATTCGTACACAACCATTGAAATTCCACTGTTATAGTTAGTTCTGCTAACTATAACTCGCGCGCCTGCAATCCACTGCTAACGATGTCACATATTACATCATTTATGAAATGGTCAGTGACATCACTGATGGCATCATCCAGTGAATGTGGTTTGGTTCGTTATTTAAATATGTATTATCTATATATATATATTACCTACTGGCGGTCGCCAGTAGGTAGTTATAGTTAGGACCACGTTTCCATAGGAAAACCTCAACATTCTATTTTGAATAACTTTGGCGCCGGTCGACGAATCCTCGCGAATTTCTCAAAATTGGTGGGGCGCTACGCTCCGCTCCTACCCTGAAAGTCTCGGGGGGATCCGTCAAGCGGGGGCTGAGATAAAAGGGGGGTCCCAAAACGCGTTTTTCCCATGCATTTTTCCATAGGACCTTTAGAACGAGCTACAGCCCGAACGGCTGAACAGAATTACTCAAAATTTGGCAGAGAGGTAGTCCCTAGGTCAAGGAAGTGCCTTTTGTAGGTTTGGTGTAAATCTGTTCAGTAGATTCTGAGAAAATAGCCTTTAAATCAATATATATATCTGAGCCCGCTTACGGTACGCTTACCGTACGCTTACGGTAAGCGTACGGTGCCGTGCGCGAGCGCGATTCTGATTGGCTCTTAGATCTTAGTAAACATTCGAATCGGTCGAAACCAGGAAGCGGCGGCCGCCATTTTGTGTATTTCACTCTGAAAAAAAAGAGTGAAAACAAGGAAAGGGGGCAATGAGGAGAGTTACAGACCCCCTAACATTTGTAAGGGGGTCAAAGAAGGACAGAAAAGTACAAAAAAAACATTTATTGATTTTAAAAAAAATCACGGGGTACGCGTACGGTAAGCTTACGGTAAGCGTACGGTAAAAAAAATAAAAATAAATAAATGAAAAGCAGATTTAAGAGTTTAGATATTAGGGAGCTCTAAAAAGAGCTGTTGTGTTTATGAAGTCATTTTTTTAGTGCTACCTACAAGTAAGTACCGATGCAGAGTCTAAGGTTCAAGAGGAAGACTCTGTTCCCTTCATCATTGAAGTGCACAAACCATAGGTTTCACACACGTTATAGTTAGGAATTAGCATTTAAAAAACCTTGCAAATTCACTGAAAAAACCATAGGTTTCACACATGTTATAGTTAGCGGAAATTTTACTGATAAAAAACCAGTGAAATTCCCCCGTTATAGTTAGTGCAGGCAACTATAACTCACGCGACCGCAATCTTCTGCTGATGACATATGTGTCTTTATGAAAAAAAAATATTTGTAATATATGTATAGCTAAAAATGTATGGAAGAAGACATGGGCAAATAAGTGTCTAAATACAGTATTAGCATCAGCATAGGATTGCGGTCGCGTGAGTTATAGTTGCCTGCACTAACTATAACGGGGGAATTTCACTGGTTTTTTATCAGTAAAATTTCCGCTAACTATAACATGTGTGAAACCTATGGTTTTTTCAGTGAATATATATATATATATATATATATATATATATGCTCCAAAACTCCTCGTACTTCCTTTTCACGGCGAACAGAGAAGGACGGACCCAAACAGATAAGGCAGTAGATGTAATTTATTGACTCCCTCTGCGATGCGTTTCGAGCACCCTGTGCCCTTGATCACACAAGAAAGCAAATGTCTGCCAGCTTTTTCAAATGCTACGTGTCCACCCATTGGTCAGTTACAATTTCATAGACATGGAAAAAACATTGTAAACAACAACCGGTATTTTGTTCTCGTTTGTTTTAGACATTGTAAATATGTATTGCTTTTCTCATGAATCATGTGTAAATACAAATCGTTTTTGAGCTGCATAATGCTTAGAACATAGAATAGAGACATTTAAAGGAAAAATACCCATATAAATATGTATATAATATTTTTTTCAAAATGATCAGCTAAAACATTTATCATAAAAATGTATATAAAATCCATAAAAATGACCTTAAAATAGTTGTGCAAAAAACAATCACTTCCTGTGCAAATATGCAAAAAAAGGAAAATATTTTTTTGATGATCACCTTTATCTTAAAAAATGTCATTTTGTTTTAGCAATAGCAAAATTAATTTAACTGCATCAATGCAATTTGCTGTTGTCACTATGTCTCTAAATGTCCGTCTATATTTGAACCACAATACAAATGTCCTAATTGTTTTTATAATGTCCTGAATATACCCAAGGTTGTAATCTAAATATTGTTTTTTTCTATTCTGTTAATCCCAACTTGTGTAGAGTATACAATATCTATAAAGTGCATTAGTGCTTACAAAAAGAGATTTTTTAGTGTGTATTTACCAAGAATATCCTAAGTATATCCTGTGACCTATGGAAATGAAGAAGCCTCATACACTTGGCCTCTTAAAAGTAGCGATAAACAAGAAATAATCTAATGTTGAAAACACCCTAAAAAAAGTGCTTTAATTATAAATTTATGTGTATAAAAAGGATACCCATCATTGCATGAAAGTTTTTTTAACTAGAATTAGTCCTCCTAATGAGTCATCTCTCAATAAATATCAGATATAAAACATCAGATAAAATCTGATAAAAAATATCCGATAAAAAAGTGTATATGTATAAATATATAAAAACATATACAAATATATAAATATATAAATAAACATATACGGTGGTTACTTCATTTTGTTTTGACATGATATACTACAAAACAGGCATTACACAATACCTTTGACATATAACTGTAAAATTTAAGAAAAAACTGATTCTTATTTATAAAAAATTATGCATATCTTCTGTAGTATTCAGACCATGGGGTGCCTTACTGTCTAAATCTAGAATTACACGTGTTTCCAGTCTTCTTAGTAATTTTTCCCTATTGCCCCCTCTTCTTAGTGGTGCAATGGCATTGATTACGTAGTATGTAAGGCAGTTTAAATCATTGTTATGTATGGCCTTGAAATGTCTGGCAACTGGATATGTGCTGTCATTATTAACAATTGCCCTGAGATGCTGTAGAATCCTGACGTGCACCTGTAGCTTAGTGCTTCCCACATAACGTAAGCCACAGGTGCACGTCAAAACATACACCGCATATTCTGTTCTACAGCCAAAGCTGCCATTGATGGCTACTTTGGTCTCAGAAAAAGGGACTGCATAATGTGTCGTATTGATGCCAAATTTGCACGCACGACATGAGGAGCATTTATGGAAACCCTGCCTTGGTTTAAGCCATGTACCTGATGTGCCTAGTTCTGGGCTCATTTTAACTAATGCACTTCTCATAGATTTTGACTTTCTATAAGTTATTACGGGTACTTCAGGTAGCCTGTTTCCTAATACTCCATCGGTGCAAATAATAGGCCAGTTTTTCTTAATAATAGACTTGATCTTTCTTTCTTGTTTGTTATATGTCATTATTAGGCGGGGATTTTCATCCTCTTTGTTTGCATCATTTGATGTGTCTTTGGATGAAAGCAATGTTTCCCTTGGTCTTTCTTGTGCTTTTCTTAGTGCATTGGTTAGTACTTTTTCACTGTAGCCTCTGATACGCATTCTATTCAGTGCATCCTGTGTGCATTTTTCCAGTTCATAGGGTGTGCTACAAATGCGTTTTAATCTTAGTAGCTCACCGTAGGGTATGCTATCAATCAGGTGTTTTGGGTGTCCACTGCTTGCATGTAATGTGCTGTTACCCGCTGTTGATTTCCTGAAAAGTGATGTCTCTAACTTATTGTTGATAACCATGAGTTGCACATCTAAAAACTCAATCGTTGTATTGCTTATTTTGGAGGTGAAGATGAGGTTACTAGAGTTAGCATTTAGGGCTGTTATAAACTCTTGGGCTTCTTTTTCATCACCATCCCAAACAATAAAAACATCATCTATAAACCGTAACCACTGTCGCACATGATGCACATTATGGACCTTTTGTAGGACCTGTTCCTCCCACCAGCCTACATGTAGACAGGCATAGCTGGGGGAGAAACAGGAACCCATCGCTACACCTCTGACCTGTTTTAGGGTTTCTTTTCCAAACAAGAAATAATTGTTATTTAAACACCATGAAATCAAGTCTAATATCATTTTGTTATGTCCATAATATTCAATGGGTCTTTTATCAAGAAAAGATTTGACAGCATTGAGTCCGTTCACATGGTTGATACTTGTATATAATGACTCAATGTCCAAAGTTATTAAAATCAGACCTTCTTCCCATTTTGTGCCACTGATCTTGTTCAGAAAATCTCCCGTGTCCTTGACATAACTTGGTAAATGCTTTACAAAATCCTGTAGATAAAAGTCTACAAATTGTGAGATATGCTCACTGACACTGTTTATGGCAGAAATGATTGGTCTACCTGGTGTCGGCGAAACCATTTTGTGCACTTTGGGGATTAGATACATCACGGGAATAACCGGACTTTCAACATGCAGGAAATTAAATTCGGTTGATGACACCAAACCTTCACGTTTGTACTGTAGTAATTGCTTTTTGAGTTCCTCTTTAGCCTTGTTGTATTCTTTTATGTTGGTCCGCATGTAACATTTTTCATCATTCAATTGTCTCATTGCTTCCGTGATGTACTCTTTTTTGGGCCATAAGACGATATTTCCACCTTTATCTGACTTGTTTATGATTATTTCCTGGTTGTCCCCCAACTTTTTCATTAATCTGGCATACTGTATTGCTCTGTGGTTGTTTTTGAAGTGATTTTTCTTTTTTGTTGCATGACACAATCGCTTCAAGTCCTCTACCACACATTCATGGAAAATATCTATTGCGTCTTTTGGCATCATAGGTATAAAAGTACTCTTTAATTTGAATGGGCTTTCTCCTGCACCTTTTTGTGTGATATCAATTGCCTGTAATCTTGATTGAGTGTTTATATCAATTGTCTCATTTGGTCGCTGAATAGGATCTCTATCAGTGCTAAGGTCTTGAAGAGTGAGAAGAGTAGACGCATCTGACGCCAATAGTGGTTGCACATTATCTTTGCTGGTATTTACAGTTGTTGTTGTGGCTTGTACTCCAGCTTTAATAGTAAAGAATTTTTTTAACTTAAGTTTTCTTATGAAGCAAAATATGTCAATACGTGTATTAGCATAATTGAATGTACTTTCAGGACAATAATTAAGTCCTAATGTTAAAAGTTGTTTCTCCGCTTCATTCAGAGTAATGTCCGATAGGTTAATGATGGTTTGATCATTCAGCGCTGTTTCTTGAACCAATGTTGCTTTTTGTTTGGTTGTTTGTTTTTGTTTTTGTTTTTTGCGCCTGGCTCTTCTCCTTGCGTTTCTCTTTTTTCTTTTGGTTGTGTATTCCGATTCCTCGGACGAAGAGTCTGGCGTCGTTCCTCCACTAAAAAATCTATTTCTTCACCCAGGCTCAATACAGCGGTAGTGTTCTGGCCTCCCATACCGCTGTACTCCGAGCCTGACGTACTGATGAGTGACTCTGTGTCTCCTTCTGACGTTTCCTCTACATGGCTTTGTTGTGGTGGAACTACAGGCTTTTTATTGGTGCGCTTCTCATCATATTTTAATTTCTTTGCATGATCGAATTTTCTCGAAAAGGTATAAATTCGCCCCTGTTCGTAATCGTCTTGATCTCTTGCAAATTTGTGTGCTTTGCGTACCTTAATTCTGTCTTCATGCTTGCGTAGCCTTTCGGTCATTTCTTCACGAGATTTTGTTATCAAATCTTTTGATTCTGATTTGTTTAACTCTTCGTTTATTTGTCCTATTTCAATTAGTAGTTTTTGACGGTCTATTGCTGCATATTTAATTAAAATCCTTACCAAATTCATGGAGGCTACCAAATTGCTCTCTCCCCATTCTTTGAGCATTTCGGGGTTAGGTTCCTCGAAGCTGGGAGCCAACATAATCCTAAGACCCCGAGGCACTCTCCCCACTTCTTCATATTTAGTAAGTGAACGATGTTCCCACCATTTGGTGATCTCATTCTTGGACTTTTTTTCTAAAATTTTCATTAATTGTTTAACATCATGATTTGCAATGTTTTGAGTTCCTTGCGAGCCTTCTACACTTGAAATAATTCTAGGCGGGTTGTTAAACATTTCATCCGCTGCTGCTTCTCGTTCTTCCACTGTGTCTGCAGACATTTTTTTCTCTTGGAGCGAGTAAAGTTTTTACGGAAAACCGGCGTCCGCCGACCTCCTGACTCTGCGCATACACTGTCTCCTCCCCACCTACACCGCAAGCCGTATTACTCACTGCCGAGTATCGCCTTCAACGGGTCCTCCGACCCTGCTGCTGTCGATCACCGACTGGTTTCCGAATATCAGGCTTTTGTAGGGGGCAAACCGCAAAATACTCCTCTTCGGAATTCACTTGGATGTGTGGCTGCATGCGGTTGCCACTCGTGGAAAGGGGGTCCCGTCACCGGAAAGCAACCAAGTTCCGTGTAATATGCTCCAAAACTCCTCGTACTTCCTTTTCACGGCGAACAGAGAAGGACGGACCCAAACAGGTAAGGCAGTAGATGTAATTTATTGACTCCCTCTGCGACGCGTTTCGATATATATATATATATAGCAATCTGCATTGAAGAATGAGTGGAAATATACATATCTGGATGGAGGATTTAGTAGCAGTGTGATTCACTGTTTACTTGACTAATTTATAGTGTCTCACTAAATATATTGGATAGTGACTAAACTGTGTGAATATCTGTATCACTTTGTCAGTTGTTGTGTAAACTGCTGCACCAGTTGGTTACTAGCTATGTGAAAGTCTATATTAGTTATTGATTAGTTAATTGAGTATTTGTATGGGAGAGTGAATGTGTGTGTGGTCTGGTGGGGGGTGTGTGACTGCCCAAAGATGTGTGAATAGTTGATTCAGTAGGTATATGAGGTTAAGACTAAATGTTATAACAGTTGTTTGGATGAGTGAATATCTTTATGGGTGTGGTGATGAGCAAATATATCTCTCAATGATACATGTCCAACAAACTAGAAAAATAAAAGGCAGTGTATGTGACAGTTGTATATAAATAAGTATACATAAGACTCAGTGATTGTATGAGTGACTGTATGGAAAACTATACTTGTAATAGTGATTTTATAACACACTAAGTATGAGTTACTATCTATATCAGCGGTCTCCAACCGGTCGATTGCGAGCTACTGGTAGCTCGCCAAGGCCACGTAAGTAGCTCGCGTTGGTAGTGTCACAGTTTAGTAGCCCATTAACATTGTTATAATATTTCAGCCTTTTTTTATGGCGACGTTGCCCGCCCTCACCCAAACCAGCTGCTCAAATTGAGTTTAGCTGGGGAGGGGTGGGTCAGAGGGGATTACGTTGTTCCTCCAGTAGTCTCTGCGGCGCCGCCACCTGCCTTTCAAACCCTGGTATCGTGTTTTTCAGCCTGTGTGTCGTGTGTCAGTGCACAACAGAAGGCATGGAATGGCGGAGCAGAGCGTCCGGTGCTGGAATGCCTGCAGGTGTCGCAAGCAGTATTAAACTGCTACCGAGCCCTGTGCCACCTGCCTTGTTCAGCCTGCCACCAGTTCGACCGGAGCAACAGGTAAGCTTAATGAGTCCTGCGCAGGCCTGATCAGCTCCACACCCGTAGCGAGCCCCTACCCTGGCCTGTTAGTTGTATAGGCGAGGTGTCTCATTGCAGTCCAGGGACGTTTCAATCTTTGCACGTTTTAGAGTTTTTTGTTTTTATTTTACTTAATTTAAGCAGCATTATTTTGTTTTTTCTAGTCATTTTTGGTCGCATTTGTAGGATGATATGATTTGGGAGGAAATAGTCTTTGAGATGGGTAAAGGAGCGTGCGCTTATGTGAATTATGGGTGAAAACTGGGGATGATAGATTTTTCGTTTTCATGCAATGATTATGAAGCTCTTTCTTGAAGTATTTGCAGTGCACTTAACATTTTTTCAAAGCTGTCTCTTAAATGTTTAAACTTCTAGCTGATCAGGCCACGGGGTTAGAATTACACCTGTTTTTATGGCGTGTACGTGCTTTAAAATAACGCACGGTAGTGGTTTGAACAAAGCGTAATGCTGGCAGCAGGGAATGGAAGTGCACATGATGATGAGGTTGCCGGTTGCGGCTTTGTAAGTGATTTATGTGTTTATCCATTTGTTCAGAGATTAGGAGGCAAGAAAAGTGACTGTTATCTGCAAAAGAGTGATTTAGTAGCTGGTTTAAAGCGGGACGCAGTAATAGCTGAGAGAACAGGTTTTGGGTTTCCTTTTAAGCACATGCGAGATTAAACTGGAGGGATGGGATTCGTTTTTGCATTTTAGGAATGTTTAAGGATGATTACATAAAGAAAAGAAGAATGTGTTAAAAGATTAAGGATATGTTCTGATCTAGCAGTGCATCAGAGGGGTGCGCAGATGCGTGCCCCCTTGGATACTCCTTGCAGTCCAGGGCACATGAAACCATAAAAAAACAGATTAAAACGCTGCCTTGTAATATAGATCCTATCTATGACTCATGATCTTTCTCGTGTTTCAATTAAGCTTTATGTTTGCACTCTGCAATGAAATGAAACTGCTTCAAGAGCTTAACAATGTTAAATGCAAACCATTAAAATCATATACATACAATTCTTAATTTGCAGAGAAATACTTCAATTGCATAAAAGAGGATACGTGCTCAAATTACCAGGTCTACCTGAAATGTTATAAAACAGTGTTTCTCATATGAGTCACTTTCTAAGGCTCACTTAAATAAAACATTAGGCATGCTTGCTGCCGTGTTGGTATTCCGTCCCATGGCAGATAATTTGGTGACGCTATGCTTGTCAGAACGTCAAAAAGTGTCCATCACTTGGAGGGAAGTTGCATCATGATCCGTTATGTACCAAGTGTTCTTGATGCCGGTGGGTGTTCTCTCTCCATCCATTATGTACCAAGTGTGTGTGCTGGCAGGGTATACAATGCACATCATATGCATTACCTGTCCTACACCCTTAATGTAAGCATGAGGTCCAAAGGCGCACTATGCCCCACTATTATATTACAAATAAAACAACTTGACACAGCAGATAAACAGTGTTCTCGGCTGTCAAAACAGATGACTGTCAAGGTGGGTTACACATGGTGGCAGTTTGTCCGGTCAAGTTCACAAAAACGTGCCCATTCTCTGCAGTGAGGGTAGCTGGCCAAGTGTGATAATGCACAAAGCACAAAACGTAGTTTTGAAGAGGGATACTGTTTTTTTAAAATTAGGAAAGTTTTGAATCACAAATAATGTAATTTAAGTAACACACTGACCAATACAAAGGAAGGCTGGAAGAGCAACGTGTAAATGTGTCTTAATAAAAATAAATATCCATCTTCCATTTCCAGAGATGCCAGTGGACACATCACAGGCAACTCTCAACCAATCGTGGCTTTCCGCTCAATAGAACATTGCATTGTGGGCCTAGTGTATGTGCTTTTTGGATTGGAATTTTGGGCTCTAAATGTCGCCATGCAAAATTTTATCTAAAAGCCTGAAGCACTGTCTGAAAGTGTTACAACCGATATGAAGTCACTTGGCTAGGCAGGACATTATTATATTAATGTCAGTACAAATATAAACCTCCAGCCCCAGAGGTGGCGGTCCCCAGGGCTGGGGGAGCTGTAAGCCCCCCGCACATCATTTTTAAAGCCCTGGGGGGGGTGGCAGTCCTCTGGGCCCCCCATTCACATAAAATCATTGCCCCTGGGACTTGGCCCCCCCCCCTGGGGAGCACGGGAGCCCTCGCTCTGTTTTTTTTTATTTCGGCCTAACTTTGCGCTGGGTGCGCGAATCTTGCCCATTTAAAAAATATATATATTTTTTTTGCCCTGAGTAGGCCTAGGGGGCCACGGTGTTTCTACCCTGCCCCCTTTTACGTTTTTTTCTTAGGTTTCTTGTTCCTCGGTTCTACCGAGACACAAGATGGCTGTCACCACTTCCTGGTTTGGAGTGTTGACAGCCAATTAACATACAGCTCGTGATGGGAAGGGTACCCGGACCCTCTGAGGCCATAGATATATATGTGAGTTTACTTTACATTTTCTCAGGAACTACTGAACGGATTTACACCATTTAACCAAAAGGCACGAGTGTGAGCCAAGGGCTACCTTTTTGCCAAGTTTGGTGTAATCCCGTTCAGCAGTTCGGGCTGTAGCTGCGATTAAAGGTCCCTATTGGAAATTGCATGGGGAAAACACGTTTTGGGACCCCCCTTTTTTCTCGGGCCCCGCTTGACGAATCACCCCGAGACTTTCAGGATAGGAGCAGACCGGAGCGCCCAACCAGTTTTGAAAATTTCGCGAAGATTCGTTTACCGGCGCCAAAGTTATTACAAATAGAATATTGCGGATTTCCTATGGATAATAGGTCCTAACTATACCTACCTACTGGCGACCGCCAGTAGGTAATATATATATATTCACTGAAAAAAACACAGGTTTCAGTGACGTTATAGTTAGTTGCACATTTCACTCGTATAAAGCCAGAGAAATTTGACCGTTATAGTTAGTAGAGCTAAGTATAACTCGCGCCCCTGTAATGCACTGCTTATGACATCACATATTACATCACTCATGTCATGGTCAGATAGCGAACCTCCAATATCAACTCCTTAGTTTCTGAAGTATTAGTTAGTTCGGATAGTTTCATGTCTATTTTTGCAAGTAACTATTTGGGAGCACCCCTTTGACTTCTGTTTTTAATGTAGCAATCGAAGCGTTGGATCTGATTTCTGCAGGAAAAGCAATCCAAATTCTTGGCGCCACACCAGAGAAGGCTCAGTTATAGGTTTTCTTATTATTTTTTTATTGAGATCCATTAAAATTTACAGATCAACTATATATCACAGTGTCAATATTGACTAATGCACTTCCAATCAAAAGATACATCATACATGTTCAGGATTAAAAAAGGAATACATAATTCAAATAAAAGCCAGAGTAACTTTGGACTAAAGATCGTGAGAGACCCGATACATTACCAATCCTCATTTTCAGAGCAGTTAAAATATCTATAATGCAATAAAGTGCAAATCGGATTAACACCTTCGCTGTTAGACCTTTTCCCCCCATGTGCTAAGCCTTTTTTTGGCTACTTGGGGTAGTGCGCGCTTAGGCCCCTGTAACATTTTGACCACATAAGGTATCCACGCCAAATTTGCATCCTTTTCTTCCAACATCATGGGGATTCTAAAGGTACCCAGGGCTTGTGGATTCCCCTGGAGGGGTCCCAGAAATTAGCCAAAATACAGCTACATTTTGGATTTTGGGGGAAAAATGGGAAAAAAGGGCTGCAAATGAAAGCGTCTGGGTTTTTCCCTGTAAATGTTATCCCAAAAGTGTTTGTGGGGCTGAAATCGCCAATTTCCCAGCTTTTAGGGAAGGACAGACTTCTGTCAGAAAACCAACATTTTTTACACAGTTTTGGCATTTTTCTGGGAAATAGCCTATTTCTGCTATTTTTTGTGCTTTCAACCTCCTTCCAGTTAATGGTAGACATGGGTATGAAAGCAATAATGGATCCTGGAAAACTATACATTTTAGAAAAGCAGACACAATTCTGAATTCAGCAAGGGATCATTTGTGTAGATCCAGCAAGGGGTCATTTGTGTAGATCCTTCAAGGTTTCTTTATAGAAACTAACAGTTAAATATAGGACAAATTGAAAATTAGTTGAAAAAACAGCCTTTTGTGTCAACGTTTTCACCTGTAACTTCTTCTAATTATGACAGCTCTGTGAAAGCAATATACCGTTACATCCGCTGGACCCTTCTGGTTGTGGGGATATATAGGACTTGTAGGTTCACCAAGAACTCGACGAACCCAGAGTCAAAAACTGAGCAGCAATTTGCAATGGCTTTTATTATGTACTGGGTATATAGCAATTATTGTGGGGAAATTTATACATGGAAAAATCGGTATGAAAGACACCTATGTATTTCTGAAATGGGAACAAATTATAGAGTTTAGAAACAGTAAATATTTGCACATTTTCAAAATTGGGAATACTCATACTAGCTTGAGAATTATCGGTCATTTTTCAAAATGACTTCCTTTTTACACAATGTCTTTCATTTGGAAGGCAGAATTGCATAGAAAGTCAATAGGTAATAACAGTGGCTTTATAAATCTTAATTACCCTAAGTCTCCCATTTCTGTGGTGGAAAGTTCTGGAATCCGCGTGGAACCACAAATTTCCACACACCCCGCGTTCCCCAAAGTCTTCTGAGAAAAATGGTACCTCACTTGTGTGGGTCGGCCTAGTGCCCGCGACAGGAAACGGCGCAAAACGCAACGTGGACACACCTCAATTTCGCAGTGAAAAATGACCCTTTTTTGGCAAAGTGCCTAGCTGTAGTTTTTGAACCATAGCTCTGCCAGCACCTAGGGAAACCTACCAAACAAATACATTTTTCAAAACTAGACACCCAGGGGGACCCAGGATGGGGTGAATGGACTGCCTCCCACCAGGTTCTGTTACCCAGAATCCCTTGCAAACCTAAAACCTTATTAAAAAAAAAACAATGGTCAAGGTCGTGTGCTATGCAAGAGGTGGCCGGTGTCCTGGGGTATTGGGAATCTCGGCACCCACGCGGTCCACGGTGCTCAGACTTGCTGTGCACGCTCACTGGCCTCTGGGATGCCTAGGAAACCCACCTCAAGGTTGCTGAAAGTCGTCGAAGTGCGTAGGAGCAGCGAAGTTCCAACCGGGTCACTTGCAGTGTTTCAGGTGCCTGCCAAGCAGGGGGATAACTCCTTTATCCAAGGGAGATTTCTTCAGTCAGCTGGGCAGCAGCTCGTCGAAGGTCAAGTCTGTGAAGTTCAAGATTAATCTGAGGCTCTGGGGACACAGTATTCACCTTTATCCTAAAGATTAGGGGAGGGTCCTGATCAGAGCCTACCAATGAGAGCTGAGGTGGGAAAGGGTGGCTACACCCTCTCCCATTTGTGTGTTTCCCACCTGGGCGAGGGGCAGGATGCTCCTGAACCGGTTCCAAGCGGTGTATGCAGAATGTAGGCGCTGTAGCACCCTACGTGCGACTCTGAAAGGCATCCTATGGTGCACCCACCCAGTTCCAATCCACATATCATGTCTGGGGAGGTGCTAGCACCTCCCTGCCACAGGAGCCCTATTGTCCAGCTGGCGAGGCTGGTATTTTCCCCAGCAACAGCCAGCCAGAGTCGTGTGGGTGGCGGGTAGTAGCTATTTTGTACTACGTGTGCACTTTTAAATTGGTGTCTAAATTCTGCCGCTTTTCCCATATCGCCCCTCTAGCAGGGGGGAATCGTGCCCTCATGCCCATGACTGGACTGGGGGTATGATTCCTACATGTTTGACACCAAACACGATATGGTTCTGTGTAGCCATTCTCAAGTTATCACGCTATCGCGATATACTTATAATGCGGTTAAGAGTATATGGTATGGCTACACTACAAACAACCCAGCAATGATTTTATGAAGGTTGCAGAGAGGCCCTACTCACGTAGGGGTCCTCCCTCACACATACCTCAGCACCCTGCCTTGTAGGATTACCAAGGCCTGCTATAGGGGTGACCTATGAGAGTATATGTGTTGTAATGGGGTGGGATATAGGGTACCTATATCCCTGTAAGGGGTGCTAGCACCACCTTACCCAGACTACAGTAGTGGTCTGGTGGTGTCAGTTTGTGTGGCTGTCAAAGGGTGGCACAAGAAGTGCTGTAGCCCTGGTAGGCCTACTGGGGGACCCATGCCCTGGGTACCATCTACAAGGGACTGGTAGGGCATCCCCAGCATCCAATTAGGTTGTACTCACATCATTTAATAGAGGAAGCAGATAGGCTGGGGTCCTGGATAGCAGGGCCACAGCCTGGCTAGGGTCACAAAACAGTCAAAACATCAGAACAAAGTTGGGGGCAACTATGCAGTCGATGCCACTTCCTACATAACCCCCCCCGCCCCCCCCAACGCAGGGACATTAAACTAACCTTGACCAGTTGAGTCTTCATGTTCTAAGTGGAAATATCTGGAGAGGCCATCTGCATTGGCATGGTTGCTCCCAGATCTATGTTCCACTGTATAGTCCATCCCCTGTAGGGAAATGGACCACCTGAGTAGTTTGGGGTTTTCACCCTTCATCTGTTTTAGCCATAGGAGGGGCTTATGGTCTGTTTGAACTAGGAAGTGAGTGCCAAACAAGTATGGCCTCAGCTTCTTCAAGGCCCAGACCACAGCAAAGGCCTCCCTCTCTATAGCTGACCAACGTTTCTCTCTAGGGGTCAACCTTCTGCTAATAAAAGCTACTGGTTGATCCTGGCCCTCCTCATTCTGTTGTGATAGCACAGCACCTACCCCCACCTCTGAAGCATCAGTTTGAACTATGAATTCTTTGGAGTAGTTGGGGCTTTGGAGCACTGGAGCAGAGCACATTGCCTGTTTTAGGTCATCAAAAGCTTTCTGACAGCTGACAGTCCACTGAACCTTTTTGGGCATCCTCTTGGAGGTTAGGTCATTCAAGGGGGTCACAATGGATCCATATCCCTTTACAAACCTTCTATAGTAACCAGTCAGGCCCAAGAAAGCTCGAACCTGAGTCTGGGTGGTTGGAGCAACCCAGTCCATAATGGTCTGGATTTTGCTCTGAAGTGGTTGAACCTGGCCTCCACCTACAAGGTGACCCAGGTACACAACCTGGCTCTGCCCTATCTGGCATTTAGTAGCCTTGATAGTGAGCCCAGCCTTTTGCAGGGCTTCTAAAACTTTCCTCAGGTGGATCAGGTGATCCTCCCAGGTGGAGCTAAAGACAGCAATATCATTCATCTAGATATGCTGCACTAAAGTCTTCCAGGCCGAAGAGGACTTGGTTCACCAACCTTTGAAAAGTGGCAGGTGCCTTTTTCAAACCAAAGGGCATCATAATAAATTGAAAATGCCCACCAGGGGTAGAAAGTGCAGTTTTGGCTTTTGCAGATTCAGCTAATCTTATCTGCCAGTAGCCTGCTGTCAGATCAAATGTGCTTAGATACTTGGCTGAGGCCAATCTATCTATGAGCTCATCTGCTCTGGGAATTGGGTGTGCATCAGTCTTAGTGACTGCATTGAGTCCCCTGTAGTCAACACAGAACCTCATCTCTCTTTTACCATCCTGGGTGTGAGGTTTTGGTACAAGGACTACTGGGCTAGCCCAAGGGCTATCTGAGGGCTCAATCACTCCTAATTCCAACATCTTTTGGACTTCTGTCCTTATGTAGTCCCTGACATGGTCAGGTTGCCTGTAGATTTTTTTCTTGACAGGCAGACTGACCCCAGTGTCCACTTCATGTGTGCACCAGGGGGTCTGACTTGGAGTCAGAGAAAACATATGTCTATAAGACGGAAGAACTTGTATACAGTCTGCTTGCTGCTGGTCAGTGAGGCTGCCTGCCAAGGCTACTCCATCGACTGACCCATCGTCAGGGTTCTGAGAGAGCAGGTCTGGGAGAGGGTCACTCTCTTCCTCCTGTCCCTCATCTGTTGCCATGAGCAAGCCCATGTCAGCCCTGTCCACATATGCTTTCAACCTATTGACATGAAGTACCCTGTGGGGACTTCTGGGCGTGCCAAGGTCTACCAAATAGGTAACCTCTCCCTTTTTCTCCAAAATGGTATGGGTTCCACTCCACTTATCTTGGAGAGCTGCTGGGGCCACTGGCTCCAACACCCATACCTTCTGTCCTGGCTGGTACACCACCAGTACAGCCTTTTGGTCATGCCAGGCTTTCTGTAATTCCTTATTTGCCTCCAGGTTTTTATTTGCCTTCTTCATATACTCGGCCATCCGGGAGCGGAGACCAAGTACATAGTCCACAATATCCTGTTTAGGGGGTTTGAGAGGTAACTCCCATCCCTCCTTCACTAGACAGAGTGGCCCTCTAACAGGATGGCCAAACAAAAGTTCAAAAGGGCTGTAACCAACCCCCTTCTGTGGCACCTCCCTGTATGCAAAGAGAAGGCAGGGCAGAAGAACATCCCATTTTCACCTAAGCTTTTCTGGGAGCCCTTTGATCATACCCTTTAAGGTCTTGTTGAATCTCTCAACAAGGCCATTGCATTGAGGATGGTAAGGGGTGGTGAACTTATAGTTAACACCACACTCCTTCCACATTGCCTTGAGGTAGCTACTCATAAAGTTTGTACCTCTGTCAGACAATACCTCCTTAGGAAAACCCACCCTGGAAAAGACTCCCAGGAGGGCCCTTGCCACCACAGGTGCTGTGATGGTCCTAAGTGGAATAGCTTCTGGGGATCTGGTGGCATGATCCACTACCACCAGAATGAACCTGTGCCCAGATGCTGTTGGTGGGTCTAAGGGACCAACTATATCAATCCCCACCCGTTCAAAGGGCACCCCCATCACAGGCAATGCTATCAGGGGGGCCTTTGTTGACCTACCTGCCTTGCCACTGGCTTGGCAGGTAGTGCAAGAGCTGCAAAAGCTCTTACAGTCCTCACTCATTTGGGGCCAATGAAAGTGAGGGACAATTCTGTCCCATGTCTTGTTTCGGCCCAGGTGTCCTGCTAAAGGAATATCATGGGCCAGTGTGAGTAGGAAGCCCCTAAACTTCTGAGGTATGACCAACCTCCTGGCTGCACCAGGCTTGGGGTCTCGACCCTCAGAGTAAAGGAGCCCATCATCCCAATATATCTTATGGGTTCCACTGGCATTCCCTGCAGCCTCAGCAGCAGCTTGCTGTCTGAGGGGTTCAAGAGTTGGGCAGCTCTGCTGCTCCAGGCTCATGTCTGCCCTAGAAGGTCCCCCTGCCCCCAAGAACTCAACCTGATCAGGTTCCAGTTCATCTGGGGAAGTTCCTTCTTCAGGAGATAGATCCTCTTCTGCTAAAAGAGTCTCTACAGACTGATCCTGGGGGGAAGGCTCTGCCTTACCCCTGCTACTCCTCCTCTTGGAAGGCTCTTGGTCCATTCTTCCAGGATCCAAGGCCTGTTCAGTTCCTATCAGCTTTCCTTTTGACCTTGTCAGGGCAAACACTTCTGCTGGTATACCCAACATTGCTGCATGGGTACTTAGCTCCACCTCAGCCCATCCTGAGGTCTCCAAATCATTCCCTAGTAAACATTCAAAAGGTAGGTCTGCACTCACCACAACTTTATTGAGGACAGTTACCCTCCCCAGGAGAAGTTCACAACTGCTACAGCATGGTTAGTACTAACGTTGCTTGCATTGGTCACTTGGTAAGTTTCCCCAAGTATGATCTGGTTAGGGTCCACAAGGTCCTTAGTCACCATTGTAACACTGGCTCCTGTGTCCCTGTAAGCTAATGACTCCCTTCCATTTATTATAGGCTGTTGCTTGTATTTGCCCAGACCACTGGGGCTCACAAACAGGGACAAGTCCCCATCACAAACTAGTACAGCCTGAGTAGGAGTTCTGACTAGACCAGAGTCCTCTCCAGATCCCAGGGTCAACCCTACTATGCCCTTGTTCTGTGTACCACCACCTATAGCTGGACTAGGGGGAACAGGTGCCTTAGGAGCACTTGTGGAGTATTTGGCCATATTACAATCTGAAGTCCAATGGGTTTTCTGTTTACAGATTTTACACCATGGCTTCCTTGGCTGCTGAGCCTTGTTGGACTGGGTATTATCAGATGCTGCTTTTTGGGGGCCTGTTGAAGACTGCTGGTCTTTTCCCTTTTCCCCACCCTTGTCAGAGTTCTTGGCACCTTCCTTTTTAGTTGCACCCCCCAAGGGCTGGACCTTCTGCTTAATCCTGGTTCTGACCCATTTGTCTGCCTTCTTTCCCAATTCTTGGGGAGAGGTCAGATCTGAGTCCACCAGGTGCTGATGTAAGAGCTGATTCTGACAATTATTAAGGATCTGCTCCCTCCTGATGAGATTATACAATCCTTTGTATTCATTTACTTTACTGCCAGTTAACCAACCTTCCAGTGCCTTGGTAGCACAATCAACAAAGTCTACCCAATCTTGATTCTGTGCTTTCTGGGTGTCTCTGAACTTAAGTCTGTACTGATCAGTGGTTAAGCCAAACCCATCTATTAAAGCATCTCTCAAGATATAATAATCTTCTGCATCCTCTTCTCTTACAGAGAGGAGCTTGTCTCTTCCTTTGTCTGCAAAGGAGAGCCACAAGATGGCTGCCCACTGCTCTACTGGGACCCTTTGTACTTTATAGGCCCTCTCAAGAGCAGAGATCCATTTATGGATGTCATCCCCTGTATGATGGGGGGCACTATCTTATGGAGGTTCCTATTGTCAGGAGCTTTCTCTCTAACTCTAGGGGTTTCATTACTGCCACCAGGGGTCTCTAGACCCCACTTTCTTGAAGCTTTCTGAAGCTCCAGGGACTCCCTTTCTAATGCTAACTGTTCTCTCCTGAGCTGAAGCTTTGCCTGCTCAAACTGGATCAGTCTGCATTTCCTCTCTTGGGAGGATTCTCTCCTCTGAGGAGAGGCAGAGGTCCTTTTGGATCTCCCAGAATGGTGAGACCCCACTGAGGGGGATCTGTACCTTCTGTCTGGATCCACCACTCCCCTCTAGGGATGGAGGGAGTGCCTCTTGGGCCTTCACCTCCATGTTGTGAGTGGTCTTGTTCTCCCAGGTCAAGTTCATTCTCTTCCTGGTCCTCATCAGAGTCCACTCTAGGAGTATCCTCTTCAGAGGGATGCCTACCCAACCTGTCTACCACATCAGACACTAAAGTCTGCCTAAAGTCTACTATGAGCAGGATTTCCCTGAGACGTTGAGTATTGGCACCCTTGGTTGTCTTAAGTTTCCTAACGGTGCACATCTCCCTAAGCTCAGCAAAGGAGAGACTATTATATTTGTTGACTGGGACCTTTTGGGGTCTTTCCAGGGCCTTATGGGCACCTGAACTTAAAGACATTTCTAGTGTAGTGGTACTGGTGTATCTACCTACACTAGGTGTGGCCTACTGAACCCTTCCTTGAGTTGTAGTCAAGGTGTGCCAAACCCTCTACACACAACTCCTAAGTTCAGTAGAACTTATATTCTAAGCTTGAATTTATATGTACCTTTAGTACCAAGTGGCTTTCACTTTAGAAATTCAATTTGTTATCTGGTAAAACAATGGCAAGCTTGAATCCAACCACTGCACACCAATGTGAGAAGTTGGCCTGGCATATGCTGTCCTCTAGTTATAGGGGACACCTTGCACCAGTCCAATTCGACTCTTATTGATGATAGGTTAAAGACAACCTTTAAAGAAAGCTATCCTAGTGGTAGCTGTGGAGAGCAGCCTTCAGGCTAAGTCTTGAAGGAGTGTTAAGCTTATTGTTTTACCATAGATAGCCTCTTGAATGACCAAATGAAAGAGTAGTCCACACAGGTATATATATAAAATATATGTATTTATTCTAGACAGAATCCCACTAGTCTCTTTATGAGGCTAGAGGTAAAGTTACAATTCAAACAAGCATTGATAGATACAATAAATAGCACTGGAATCATAGGGCCCCGGGGGGGACCAAACCATATATTAAAAAAGTGGTATAAGAACCACGACAATTCTACAGACAATGCCTAGGGCATTTAGGATCGCTGGCCCCTTCAGAATCCACCCACAGTTATGAGGAAGGGGACCCACGGGAGACGCGTGCAGTGCATATAACTGCTATCGGGATCTCTATTATAGCCTATGGAGAATGTCGCGGTTTGATTTTAAAAGATTACAGACACTTCGAGCAGGAGTTCAAAGTCAAGGGCCTAGAGTTAAGCCTTTGAGGATCCCACTACCTAGAGAGTACCGAGGTACCACCGTTACCTGCCCCAGGGACGCCGGGTGCCTAGGTCGATTTCGATGTCGGGTCGCGGGCTGATTTTCAATGGGAAAATGTACAAAACTGCTGCTAGCCAAAAGCGTTGATGATGTTGTGAAGAATGAAGTTGTAGAGTTTGTACAGAAGAACCTGAAAGCAGAGGGGACAGAGTCTGGGTCACGGCACAGTGACCAGGGAGCTCAAGGAAAGGAGCCCTTCGATGTCGGGTGCTTCAGGTGGCAAAGGCATAGCTTGGATCTGCAGTCACGGACTCCGGGAGGCTTCAAGGAAGGCCAGCTTCTGGAAGGCGACTGTCCCACGTCGGATGAGGGTCGCTGTGGTGTTAGTGTCCGGATTGGATCCACTAAGCCTTGGCAACCGCAACCCACGCAAGATGAACAAATCAGCTACTGGGGCAGACCCACGAGGTCTGTGAGAAGTCTCCTTTGGGGAGACTGTAGAGCAGGCCTGGAGCAACCAGGGGAACTCTTACATATTGAGATTGTCCTCCGCTAGGGCCCACAAGTTGAGAAACAAGGGACCGTGGAAGGCAGCAAAATGGAGTGCGTAAAAAGGAGCCCACGGGCCACCAGAGGGGGCTAGGGCGCTGATCTTTGGCACAATTGCTGTTTGGTGGTTGGCTCAATAATGGGCCAAAGCAGAACTTCCCCACTGGTCAGGGTCGTGTGCTATGCAAGAGGTGGCCGGTGTCCTGGGGTATTGGGAATCTCGGCACCCACGCAGTCCACGGTGCTCAGACTTGCTGTGCACGCTCACTGGCCTCTGGGATGCTTAGGAAACCCACCTCAAGGTTGCTGGAAGTCGTCAAAGTCCATAGGAGCAGTGAAGTTCCAACCGGGTCACTTGCAGTGTTTCAGGTGCCTACCAAGCAGGGGGATAACTCCTTTATCCCAAGGGAGATTTCTTCAGTCAGCTGGGCAGCAGCTCGTCGAAGGTCAAGTCTGTGAAGTTCAAGATTAATCTGAGGCTCTGGGGACACAGTATTCACCTTTATCCTAAAGATTAGGGGAGGGTCCTGATCAGAGCCTACCAATGAGAGTAGAGGCGGGAAAGGGTGGCTACACCCTCTCCCCTTTGTGTGTTTCCCACCTGGGCGAGGGGCAGGATGCCCCTGAACCGGTTCCAAGCGGTGTATGCAGAAAGTAGGCGCTGTAGCAGCCTACGTGCAACTCTGAAAGGCATCCTATGGTGCACCCACCCAGTTCCAATCCACATATCCTGTCTGGGGAGGTGCTAGCACCTCCCTGCCACAGGAGCCCTATTGTCCAGCTGGCGAGGCTGGGATTTTCCCCAGCAACAGCCAGCCAGAGTCGTGTGGGTGGCGGGTAGTAGCCATTTTGTACTATGTGTGCACTTTTAAATTGGTGTCTAAATTCTGCCGCTTTTCCCATATCGCCCCTCTAGCAGGGGGGAATCGTGCCCTCATGCCCATGACTGGACGGGGGGTATGATTCCTACATGTTTGACACCAAACACGATATGGTTCTGTGTAGCCATTCTCAAGTTATTACGCTATCGCGATATACTTATAATGCGGTTAAGAGTATATGGTATGGCTACACTACAAACAACCCAGCAATGATTTTACGAAGGTTGCAGAGAGGCCCTACTCACGTAGGGGTCCTCCCTCACACATACCTCAGCACCCTGCCTTGTAGGATTAACAAGGCCTGCTATAGCGGTGACCTATGAGAGTATATGTGTTGTAATGGGGTGGGATATATCTTATCTTATCTTAGGTGCAATTTGTAGAGCGCACTGACGCCGAAGCTTCCTGGCGCTGATAGACAGAATGAGAGAGGAGGAAGCATGAATGGCGGGATTCTAGCTAGGGGGAGGGAAGAGGTGAGTTTTTAGCAATTTCCTGAAGTTCAGAAGGGAAGTGGAGGATTTGATTGAAAGAGGAAGGAGATTCCAAAGCATGGGAGCCTGGTAGGAGAAACGGCGACCGCCGAATTTCTTGGTTTTATTTTTAGGAGTGACTAGCAGATGACGGTGAGCTGATCAGAGGTTACGTATTGGACAATGAGGACGGATGAGAAGATTTGAGGAACGCGGCGCCAGTGAAGGGCTTTGAAAGTGAGGCATGCCACCTTGAAGGCTGCCCTTTGGTCTATTGGGAGCCAATGAAGGCTATGGAGCAAAGGCTTGGCTGATTGCCATCTGGGGTTCCACGAATTAAGCGGGCCGCTTGATTCTGGACGACTTGGAGGCGATGTAGCAAGAATTGTGGAAGACCATGGTAAATGGAATTGGAGAAGTCCAGACGGGAGAGCACAAGTGAGATGACAGTTTGGGTAAGTACCGCAGGGGGAAGAAGGTGGCGGACTTTGCGGATCCTCCGAAGTTGGTACATGCAGGATGAGACTACCGCTCCAACTTGGGCTCTAAGGGAGAGTTCGGCGTCAATGATTACACCCAAGCTCTTTACTGTTTTTGCCGGGACAGGGGGAGAGCCAAGCTCCGGAGGCCAGAACTGCGGGCCCCAGTGGGCGTGACTGAGTCCAGGGAGAAGGAGCTCAGTTTTACCGGGGTTCAACTTCAATTGGTTCTGGTTCATCCAGAGTTGGATGTGAATCATGGCTGCGTGGAACGTATTGATGGCATGTGGTGAGTTGAGTGATAGGATGATTTGTAGATCGTCGGCGTAATTATAGACGATAATGTCCCATTTCAAAAGAGATTGAATCAGTGGCCGGAGATATAGATTAAATAGAAGCGGGGAAGGGGAGGAGCCTTGGGGGACTCCGCAAGACGTGGTTTTTTTTTGGCAGTGTAGGGACCCAGGCGGACCGCCTGTGTTCTTCCAGTGAGGAAGGACCTAACCTACTCAAGAGCAGTACCCTGGATGCCTGCCTGCTCGACATGGTGGAGAAGGATATTATGATCCACCGTGTCGAATGCGGCCGACAAGTCCAGGAGAACGAGGGCTTGGGGGAGCCCCGCGTCCGCGTTGCTCCTGAGTGTGTCAAGGACTGCCAGGATGACGGCCTCTGTAGAGTGGGCAGGTCTGAAGCCGGCCTGATTAGGCTCAAGATGACAGGAAGATTCAATAAAGTTTGACAGGCACCGGGTTACGTGGGCCTCCATTAGTTTAGAGAAGTATGAGAGGAGGGAGATGGGGCGATAATTCGACGGCTCCGCAGGGTCGGCCCCGGGTTTTTTGAGGAGGGGCACTAGGATGGCCTCCTTGAAAGAAGTAGGAAAGATGCCACTGCTAAGAGACCTGTTAAGTAAATGTAGGATACAATCTGGCAAGTTGAGGCATATACTCCGCAGGACGGACGGTGGACAGCAGTCGTTCGGGGAGCCAGATTTCACGCGGGTGGCAAGTTCTGCTAGGGAAGTGTGGGTTTAAAGCGGGGAAAGTGGTAAAAGTCGAGGAGTTATTAGAGGAGATATCCAGTGAATGTGACTGGGGAAGGGGGGGATAGATTTTTTAATTTTTGTGATCTTTTCAAAGAAGAAAGAGTTGAGGGTGTCGCAAGCCTCCTGAGTGGGGGTCTGGGCTGGGAGGGTTCTGTCATCTGTAGTTAGCTTTTTCAAGACTCTGAACACCTCCTTAGATTTGTCGACCGCCGAAGAGATCCTGTTGGAAAAGTGTTCCATCTTAGCTAAACTGATGGCTGCTTTATAATCTTTACGCGCGGCCAGATAGGACTGTCTGGCTGAATCGGAATAATCGCGTCTCCAGGTGCGTTCTAACTGGCGCGTTTTTAATTTCTGAGCCTTGAGGTCATCAGAGAACCACCTATGGGAGTTCCGATGCCTGGTGCGGGGGAATTGTCGCTGGCCGATTCTAACCAGGAGCCGATGTCTTGTTCTAGTTCATCGATGTCGTTAGAAGGGGGAGAGGCTGGGCGGGTGTCGGCCAGGGCAGTGAGGAAACCCTGAGAGTCGTATGTGCTCCATTTCCGTGAGAGGCCACCAGCCATCAGGGGGGCAGAAATCTGACCGGCGACTGTGATGGTGGTGTCAACTAGGTAATGGTCGGACCAGACGCAGGGGAGTATGTCTGGTGGGGACAGGGCCAGATTGCAAATCCAGATCTAGTCAAGGATGTGTCCCTTGATATGGGTGGGTTGGGTGACCTCTTGAGTGAGATTCAGACTTTTAAGGGTCTCGAAGAGCTCTGTGGCATGGGGGCCGGCATTGGTGTAGTTAAACCAATAGTTTAGGTCGCCAAAGATGGCGAAACTGGAGTGCAGCGTTAAGAGTGTGGCCAGTTGTTCACTCATAATGGAGGAGAAGGATGGCATGGAATGGGGAGGCCGGTATAAGAGGAGGAAAGTAAGGGTGCCGTTGTCCGTTTGCACACTGATGAGTAAGTTCTCCACCTCCGGGAGGGGAAGAGAGTGAGAGGAGATAGAGTTCAGGCGTTTAGATATGATGGCTGCCACCCCACCCCCGGGCCGGTCACCGGGGCTATCGGCGTGGAGGATGTAATAATCAGGGGGAGGGCAGCCAGGATATCTGGGAGGGGCTCTGATGTTAGCCATGTTTCCGTAAGCAGGAGCATGTCAGGATTGGTGTTGGATAACAAGATGAAAATGTCCTCGGAGTGTTTCACTAACGAACGAGTGTTCAAATATAACACCCTGATGGACGTGGTATTCCTGATCGGCATAGCTGAAGGTGTGCGTCCGCATAGATGGAGTTGGTCAGGGCGCATAAGGCCAGCAGTGACTATGCGGAGAATGGCCGTTGGGGATGGCATGGTGGTAGTATGTTGTAGATCTCTGGGTAATTGGGGTGAATACGTGATAAGATGGTCAGCGTGGCGTGCCCTAGGGCCCGGATGGGCGCAGACGGACTTGCCTTAGGCGCGTCTTTGGCGCGCAAACGGCGCTCCCGCTGCGCTCGTCCGCTGCGCGTCCTGAAACGGCACATGATTTATAGAGAGAGGGCGGGGAAAGAAGAGGGCATGGCCTCACTGAGGGGCGTGGCCTCGGCGAGCGCCGGTGATGGCGCCAAGAGTATCCCGGGTCAACTACCGCAGCAGCGCTGGATCCGCTGCGCGGCGTGGTCGGGTGATTAAGTTACCGAAGAGGAGCTGGGAGGGAGCAGAGTGAGTAGTAAAAACACAGAGAATAGTGACACTCAAATTTTTAAAATAGCACGAATCACGCTCCCGGCTTTCCGCCTCAGGAGATACAATCTGTCTATAGAGTACCTATATCCCTGTAAGGGGTGCTAGCACCACCTTACCCAGACTACAGTAGTGGTCTGGTTGTGTCAGTTTGTGTGGCTGTCCCAGGGTGGCACAATAAGTGCTGCAGCCCTGGTAGACCTACTGGGGGACCCATGCCCTGGGTACCTAGGGTACCATCTACAAGGGACTGGTATGGCATCCCCAGCATCCAATTAGGTTGTTCCTAATGTACTCACATTATTTACTAGAGGAGGCAGATAGGCTGGGTTCCTGGATAGCAGGGCCACAGCCTGGCTAGGGTCACAAAACAGTCAAAACATCAGCAAAAAGTTGGGGGCAACTATGCAGTCGATGCCACTCTCCTACACTTCCCTAGATGGCCGCCGAGCACGGGGCCAAAAACAGAGGCAACCGCCCTTCAAAACCAGGTTGTTTGGTGATTGGCAATTTTAATGTCGCCTCAATACGTTTGGGCCCCTGCCTGTTGCGGGTACGTGGGCCTCCCACACGAGTGAGGCACCATTTTTATCGGGAGACCAGGGGGAACGCCGGGTGGTAGGAAATTTGTGTCAGCACGGTGATGCCACAATTTTCCCACACAAAAATGTGTGAAAAAAGTGATTTTTTTCAGCTAAAATTAAGGTCTGCAGGGGATTCTGGGTAAGGAAACGTTAGGGGATCCACTGGGTGTCTAGTTTTCAGAAATATGTGGGTTTGGTAGGATTCCCTAGGTGCCGGCAGAGCTAGGGTTAAAAAACTACAGCCAGGCACTTTGCCAGCGTAATCGTTGGTGTCTAGTGGGCTTTTTGCCCCCCCCAGCGGGGCAGATTGGGGGCTAATGCCCCCATCTGCCCCCCAGGGGGGCTGAAAGCCTACTAGACGCCAGGGATTTTTTTGAGAACATTTTAATTAGGGTGGGGGTTGCCAAAAACGGGCATGCGAATGCCCCCACCCTAATAGAAATTTTCCCAAAAATATCCCTGGCATCTAGTGGGCTTCTTGCCCCCCCCAGGAGGGGCAGATTAGGGGCTACTGCCCCATCTGCTCCCCAGGGGGGGCAGGAAGGCTGCAATTTTTGCTGGGGAGGGTGTGGGGGCATGGGCATGCCTGTTTTGGGCAGCCCCCACCCTAATTCAAATTTACCCCAAAAAAATCCCTGGCAACTAGTGGGCTTTTTGCCCCCCCTGGGTGTGCAGATTGGGGCGAAAGCCTACTAGACACCAGGGATTTTTTTGAGCAAATTTTAATTAGGGTGGGGGCTTTGGCATGCCCATTTTGGCAACCCCCACCCTAATAAAATGTTCCCAAAAAATTCCCTGGCGTCTAGTGGGGCAGATTGGGTGCTACTGCTCCATCTGCTCCCCAGGGGGAGCAGGAAGGCTGCAATTTTTGCGGGGAGGGGGTGGGGGCATGGGCATGCCTATTTTGGGCTGCCTCACTCTAATTCAAATTTGCCCCCCCAAAAATCCTGGCATCTAGAGGGCTTTTTGGCCCCCCGGCGGGACAGATTGGGGGCTAATGTCCCCATCTGCCCGCAGGGGGGCTGAAAGTCCACTAGACGCCAGGGAGTTTTTTGGGCAAATTTTAATTAGAGTGGGGGCTGCCCAAAACAGGCATGCCAATGCCCCCACCCTAATGAAAATTTGCCCAAAAAATCCCTGGCATCTACTCGGCTTTCTGCCCCCCCCAGGAGGGGCAGATTGGGGGCTAATGCCCCCATCAGCCCCGGGGGGCAGGAAGGTTGTAATTTTTGCGGGGACGGGGATGGGGGCATGGGCATGCCCGTTTTGAGCTGCCCCACTCTAATTCACAAAATAGCCCCCCAAAATAACTCTGGCGTCTAGAGGGCTTTTTGCCCCCCGCGGCAGGCCAGATGTGGGCTAATGCCCCCATTTGCCCCCCCGGGGGGGGCTGAAAGTCCACTAGACGCCAGGGAGTTTTTTGGGCAAATTTTAATTAGGGTGGGGGCTGCCCAAAACAGGCATGCCAATGCCCTCACCCTAATTAAAATTTGCTCAAAAAATCCCTGGCATCTACTCGGCTTTTTGACTCCCCCCAGGAGGGGCAGATTGGGGGCTAATGCCCCCATCTGCCCCCGGGGGGGGCAGGAATGCTGTAATTGCTGCGGGGGAGGGGGTGGGGACATGGGCATGCCTGTTTTGGGCAGCCCCCACCCTAATTCAATTTTGCCTAAAAAAAAATCCCTGGCGACTAATGGGCTTTTTGCCCCCCCGGGGATTCAGATTGGGGGCTAATGCCCCCATCTACCCCCCCCCCCAAGGGGGACAGACAGCCTACTAGACGCCAGGGATTTTTTTGAGCAAATTTTAATTAGGGAGAAGGTTTCCAAAAACGGTCATGCCAATGCCCCCCCACCCTAATAAAAATGTGCCCAAAAAAATCCCTGGCATCTAGTGGGTTTTTTGCTCCCCTGGGGGGCAGATTGGGGGCTACTGCCCCATCTGCCCTCCGGGGTGGGGGGGGGCTAAAAGTCCACAAGACGCCAGGGAGTTTTTGGGCACGTTTTAATTAGGGTGGGGGCTGCCCAAAACGGGCATGCCAATGCCCCCACCCAAAACGGGCATGCCAATGCCCCCACCCTAATTAAAATTTGCCCAAAAAATCCCTGGCGTCTACTGGGCTTTCTGCCCCCCAGGGAGGGCAGAAAGGCTGTCATTTTTGTGGTGGAGGTGTGGGGGCATTGGCATGGCCATTTTGGACAGCCCCCACCCTAATTCAAATTTGCCCCAAAATATCCCTGGCGTCTAGTAGGCTTTTTGCCCCCCCGTGGGGGCAGATTGTGGGCTTCTGCCCCCCAGGGAGGGCAGAAAGACTGTAATGGTGGCGGGGCGGTGGGGGCATTGGCGTGCCAGTTTCGGGCAGCCCCACCCTGAAACAAATTGTGCAAAAGGAAACCCCTGGCGTGAAGTGGGCTTTCGGGGGCGTATTGGGGGCTACTGCCCCCATCTGCCTCCCAGGGGGGCAGAAAGGCTGTAATGGTGGCGGGGGGCAGCCCCCACCCTAAAAATAATGGTGGAAAAATAAATCCCTGGCGTCTAGTGGGCTTCTAGCCCTCCCGGGGGGGGCAGATTGGGGGCTACTGCCCCATGTGCCCCCTTTTGGGGGCAGAAAGACTGACATTTCTCTGGGGGGGCATTGCCATGCCCTTTTTGGGCAGCCCCCACCCCACCATCAATTAAAAAAAAAATCCCTGGTTTCTAGTGGGCTTTCTGCCCCCCTCGGTGGGCAGATTGAGGGATACTGCCCCCGTCTGCCCCCTGGGGGGGCAGAAAAACTGAGATTTCCCAGGGGGGGCATTGCCATGCCCTTTTTTGGGCAGCCCCCACCGCAACATCAATAAAAAAAGGAAAATACCTGGTTTCTAGTGGGCTCTCTGCCGCCCCGGGGGGGGCAGAAAGACTCTAATTGTTCTTGGGGGGGTGGGGGATGTGGCGTGCCCATTTTGGGCAGCCCCCACCTCCAGGGGGGGCAGAAAGACTGAATGTGGCTAAAAGATCATGGGGAGCAAAGGCCCTTGCCCATGGGGCAGCCCCCCCTCCATGGTGCTAGTGGGTGGATCCCTGCTTGGGGATCGCCCTCTTGGGGTGATCCCCAAGCAGGGATCCACTAGGGAAGGGTACCATTGGAAAGGGGAGATTCTCCCCTTTCCAACGATACCTCTCCCAAGAGTTTCGGTGCTCGGGGGCTGAGATATCCCCACGAGCACTGAAATTGAAACTAAGGTTCACTTTCGTTTTTGTTTCAATGGCGATCGTGCGCCATGTGCGCGATCGTCATTGCAACAAAATCTAACCATAGGCCCGGGGCAGTTGGGGGAGCTCTTCCCCACCTCCCCTGAAAAAAAAAAAATGGAAATCCCTCTGCTGCCTGCAGCAGAGGGATTCTTTGAGCATGTGCTCATGACAGAATGGTTCCGTCATGAGCACAGCAGCACTTGTGCTCATGACGGAACCATTACGTAATGAGCACTGCAAGGGCTAAAGTATAGAGATATACAAATATATCGACATATGGAGCTTCTAATGATGTTTCATCATATTAACAATCCATCCATAATACCTTTGGACTAGAAATCGTAAGAGACCCAATACAGTACCAATTTCTCGTTTTAAGAGCAATTAAAGTGTCTATAATGCGTTTAAGTGCAAATCAGGATAAAATATACGGATATGTCACAAGAACATCTGATAATATTTCATCATAAAAGACCCCCATTTCGCATTGCAAATAAACGTTCACTATTTCTATCCTGCTTCATTTTCCTGACCCACTCGCTCTATGTTGGTACCTGACATAATTACCATCTTTGAAGCAGCAGCGACCTGGCGACCGACATTGCAATATATAGATTAATTTAACCATTTTTCAGATGGACACAGGGAAGAATCATAACCCAAAACTTTCAGCCAACTGCTAGAGTCCAGTTTAATTAGACATTCGGCCTCCAAATGTCGGATAATATCATTCCAAAACCCCTGAATTAAAGGACACTATGCAATAATATGTGTTCAGTTAGCTGTTGCCTGGTTTGAACTGCAAAAACACTGACTAGATTGATTAACATAAACCTGGGAATAGCAGCCATTTGCTAAAAAATTGCTTCTGGCTCCAATTGGCTCCCAGTAACATACTAAAATTAAGTATATTCACTTCGGTCCACATTCTCGCTGTTACCTCCAACTCTTCATGTTTTTCCCATTTTATTATTGCCTTCTGGGCGAGATCCGGACCTTTGATAGGGGCCCAACATTTCTTCCCACTCCCCAGGATTCCTATTCACACCTTTTTCAAATAGCGCGAGCTCAGAATTTTACACTCATTAATCTGCTTCAGATCCACAAAATTACCAAAACTAGTTCGTTATAAGTGCATGCAGTGGTTTTTTCGTAAACGTCAGGATTTTTATAGAAGATGTACAATCCCAGTTATTAATACTTCAACCCCCTTCTCCGAACTCGCTTTGGTATTCAGGATTCAAGAATCATCCGAAATTATTCAAAAATGGGCTGAGGTCGGATTAGAGAAAATCATAGAATATTATTGCAATAGATAGGTGGCTCAATATTTCCGAAATGCATGATTTAATTCAAATTAATTTCCTTCTTCTTGGGTCCTATAGAATGTTCTACAAATTTTTTAGTAATTTGGATATAGGTTTTCGTCTTATTGAATTTTTGTGGTTTAAACAGTAGATTCTTAGAGCTTCTTAGGGATCGATTCAAGCCAGACAGTTTGTTTGTTTGCCAGGTAAACTGGAGTACTCGAGTGAAACGCTTTATGTGTCCTACAGGCAATCTTGAAACAAATCCTTGATTCTAAGGGGAGCCAGTTGAGTTGAGTTAAGTCTGGTGTGATATGTTCACGTTTTCCTAAACCAGTAATGAGTTTGGATTTGATTTAAGTCTGGCAACAGAATTCAGAGTAGACCTTAAAGGGGCCAATTTGGCTTTGAGAAATCCAGCTAGGGTCACAATTCTGTAATCTAAGCAAGAGAACTAGTGATTCGACTGCTTGTTTCATGTCAAGAGGAGGAAGGAAGGGTTTGATTTTCCTTAACCCCTTCCACGCTCATGATGGAACCACCCCGTCATGAGCCACGGGCGACGTGTGCTCAGGACGGCGTGGTTCCGTCATGCTGCGGCCGCTCCGCCCATGCGGCACTAATTCCCCGCCTGTGCGGGCGAAATACTGAGTGGGCGGAGTCGTGACGGAACCACGCCGTCATGAGCACAGCTCGCCTGTGACTCATGACGGCGTGGTTCTGTCACGAGCATGGCGGCGCCGTGCTCAAGCCACACCCCCCAGCGCCGCGGCGGAATTTGCGCCGCAGCGAAGGGGTTAAGGTATTGAGTTGGTGATTAGCACCTCTGGTTGTTGCCCTGATGTGGTCTTGCATATTCAGGTGTTTGTCCAGAATTATGCCTAAATGATCTAGTTGAGGCCACAATATGAGGAGTGCAATTGAGGGCCATTAGTTACTTGAGCCAGACGTGAATGGGGGTAGAGTGATGGCGAGGGGAGATCAGGAGGTATTCGATGTTCAGACTATTTAGCATGAGATGATTGCGGGTTAACCAATTTTGCCTTTTCACAAGGGCAGCGTTAAGTATTTTGATGTCCCCTGGAGTAGAGATTTTCAAGTACAGTTGAGTATTGTCTGCGCACATGTGGTAATGTATGTTTGAATGATTCAGAATTTCAGTGCGAGGTTCCATGAACAGGCTGAAGGGCGTGGGTGAAAGTACTGAACCTTGACGCACTCCTACAGAGACTTGGGAACTGTTAGAAAGGGAATGGTCGATTTTGATTCTTTGACTTCTATTGTGTCGTAATGAAGAAAACCAATTTAGGACGGGGCCTGCTAACCCCATCCTTTTTTCCAGCAGAGCAATCATCTGGTCATGTGTGACCATGTCAAACACTGAGGAGGGATCTAGAAGTATAAGGAGGCAGCTTTCCTTCTGATCCAGAAACCTCAAGGGGTCGTGGACAATGTGAATCAGAGCAGTTTCAGTGCTGTGTCCGGATCTGAATCCTGATTGGTGAAGGTCGAGACGTTGAAATCGTTCAATGTGATTACATAGTTGTGTGTGCACACACTTCTCAAGTAGTTTGGTAAAGACATTCTGCCTCAGCTGCACAGAGGCCTTGACTCAGCCGGCCCTGCCTGTAGGTCAGTTCCATCAGTTTTGTTTGACAATGTATGTGTGTGAAAATGAATGAAAGTACACCTTACAGCATAGATTGTTTTTTATACATAGAGCTCGCTAACACAATTCACGGTTTCACAGCACTGTAATTAGCAAGTGTTTGAATTGCACATTTTAATGGCACTCAATATATATTGCTCTGAATGACTAAAGGCTGAGCCAGACCTGTTGAATACTGAACATTTGATTGTACAGTACAAGCAGATCTAGGGAGCAAGCGCTTAGCTCACTGAGGTATCTGAGTCACTTCTTTAAAAAGACGGGCGATGCAGGAGGTAATGGAGAGGATTGATAAGGGGGATTGCTAGTACTATTTCCAGATCTTGCTCAACCGAAAGTGAAGAATCTCACAGGCAGTAAGGCACTGCTGGTGGCAGAGGGCGGCAGGCTTGCGTTACACAGGCAGCTCCCAGAGGAGGCTGAGGCACAGTTGAGGGGGAAGAGCAGGCTGATGCATGTGAAAAGGAACATCATCCAACTAGTAGATTTCTCAATAAAGGAAATCTGTGCACGCGAACTCTGGATATCTCGCAGTAGTCCGGAGGCTAAAAAAATGAGATGTCCACAGTTTACATTTTATTTTGTGTTGAAAGCGGTTTACTTGCCAGGCTGCATGTATGTGAAGCCCAATGTTCTGACTTAAGACGCTTGTTAACGTTGCACTGCAGCCCTTGGTGAGGCATCTCTTCAGGCACTTCCATTCTCGTTGCAAGGGTTGGGCGTGGCGGGCCGAGTTGAAGTTGAAGTGCGCCCTCCATCAGTCAGCTCCCTGAGCATCATCAGTGGTTGTGGATGTGGGATGTTGTCAATATAGGAAGAGTTATCTCTGCGCACCACACTTGGAAGTTTAGAAGCCATCGTCATTTCCTGCTTATAGCCATTAAAACAGTGGTGAAATGTCAGTGATATACTGCATATGGTAAACTATTGCATACTGTCATGGACAGTGCACTTCAGCTGTATGCACACATATAAATTACAGCCCATTGCAAGGAGCACTTGTAGGTTTAGTGACCTACTTAAAGGGGCCACCCAGTGAAATATTTCACTGAACATTTCAAAGCCGCAGCAGACATCACAAAATAATTCTACTATGTCTGTTGTAGGTGCTTGTTAGAGATTGTGGACTGGGGAACGAGGACTGTGTGTTTTTCTCTGCACTAGAAGCCCCTTTACATATGGTGCATTGTTCTGTGCCTTACAGACCGTGCATATATACTTATTTATTTTTATGTATCTATTTGCTTGAGTTTTATATAGTGCTGGCTAGACCTGGAGGTATCGGAGCGCTTTACATGAGGAGAGTTACATAGGTTACAAATTACACATTGCCCGGGGTCTGTCCTCCAGGCCCGCAGCGTGGCAAAGTGCCCGGTACGGGCTCCATTGGGCTGTCCTCCCATGGGTGTCCGGGCCTGAGAGCAAAGGCCTGGCTGCCCCCCTGGGCTCCGACCTCCCCTCCGCCATGGGCACAGGGCCCGGCGGGCCTTCCCCAGCTCAGCTGGGGTCAGGAGCCCCAGCCGGGGCCCTTGGTGGCCCTGGGGTGGAGGGTGTCCTCCACCCCAGGACTCCGCCATGGTCCCAGGATGGGAGTCCGTCGGGCCCAGGCAGGCCTCCCTCCTGCTTTGCCTGCCTGCCAAGGTCCCTGGGGGACCCCGGGTTGGAGGTCCATCGGTGACCCCCTGTCCGCAGCCCTGGGCCCCAGGCCCAACTGGGCTCTCTGACCCCCCCGGGACACAGAGCCCCCGAGCCCTCAAAAGGTCAGGCGGGAGCCCTCCTGCGAAGGCTCGGGCGGGCAGATTGACATCCTTCAGGCCCGGCCATATGAGCGTGCTTTTCGTCTCGGCCATCTGGTCGCGCGCAATGCTTTCCAATGGGACGACCAGATGGCCAGGCTGCCCTGGAAGTCCCGATGAGGGCTCATTTACCTTCCGAATCCCAGCAGGGCTCCAGGAGGTCAGGCACGTCCGTGCCTTCGGTCCCCTCAGTCTCGCAGTGTGCGCTAGTTACCAGAAAGGGGGTGCCCTTCCTCCGGATTATTAGGGACAGTGTACTCCGGAACCCCTCTCGGCCAGGCGGTCCTCAGCCGGCGTCTGGATGGGCCAGGACGTCACCCAGGCCAGGACTCTGTCTCCTGGGCCCGGGAGCCCTGATGGGATCCAGGGGCCCTGGGCTCAGTCTCCCAACCTGCCACTCCACCAGGGGGCATGAAACGGTGTTCCGCCGGGCCCTGGGAGCCCCCCTCGCTTGGCTGGGTTCAGGAGCTCAGGGGCCCCCCCACCCCGGGCTTCGTCCTCGGGCTTTCTGAATGGCAGGGTTCCTGGGACGGTGTCCCGCGGGCCCTGGTAGGCTCCCCTGTGCCTCTGTAACTGGGAGACCCGGCAAGTCCCCTGGACTCAGCCGGGGCTTCCATGCCTGGTGCTCCAGCTCTGGGCCCCGTCCCCCAGCCTGTTGCTATTCCAAAGGTCCGAGACGGGGTTGCTTTATGTCTGGGGAGCCCCCCTCGCTTGGCTGGGTTCAGGTCTCCGTCCTCGGGCCTGCCTTGTGGCAGGGTGCCCCGGACGGGGTCCCAAGGCCCAGGAAGGCTTCCCCTGCGCGTCCAGGCCCAGGAGCCCCAGCTGGGTCCAGGGCCCAGCCGGGCTCCGGGTCAGGTGCTCCAGCCCTGGACCCCGTCCCCCGGCCTGTCGCTATGCCAAAGACCCGAGACGGGGTTCATGCCCGGGGAACCCCCCTCACTTCGCTAGGTTCAGGAGGTTTGTCCGGGGCCTCGGGGAGGGTGGCCTCCCCACCCTGGGCTCCGTCCTTGGGCCTGCTGCGTGGCAGGGTGCCTGGGGCAGTGTCCCGCGGGCCCGGGTAAGCTTCCCCTGCTCCTCGGGCCCGGGAGCCCCTGCTGGATCCAGGGGCCACTCCGGGCCCCGGGGTGGGTGATCCAGGCCTGGGCCCCATCCCCCGGCCTACTGCTATGCCAAAGGCACGAGCTGGGGTTCCGTCGTGCCTGGGGAGCCCCCCTTGCTTGGCTGGGTTCAGGAGCTCTGTCCAGGGCCCCTGAGGGCTTTGGGGAGGGCAGCCTCCCCACCCTGGGCTCCGTCCTCGG